>NW_026057584.1:59585620-59885620 GCF_023721935.1 Panthera uncia | reverse complement strand
AAAAGATACCAGATTATACAGATGAAACAAGATTGGCTGTGTATTGATGAGTGTTGAAACTTGGTGATGAATAAATGGTTTATTATACAATTTTCTCGACTTTAATTCAATATAAAGGTTTTTAAAAGAGGGGTTAGCAGAAAAAAAAAAAAAAAAAAACTTTGTCAAAACACAGTCCAGCATTTTCCAGGTTCTGAGACAAGATCTCGTATCAATTAGATCAAAGGCATCTAATTAGGCTGTATTGTTCAAAATGTGTCTGGAACAGAATTAGAACTATGAACCCCACTTACGGTGGTGCTTGCTTTTGTGCCCCATAGGTTCGTGTGACTGTGTTTCCCTCAAAGACCGTAGCTCAATATTCAGGAGTACCCTGGTGGATCATCCTAGTGGCTATACTTGCTGGGATTTTGATGCTTGCTCTCTTAGTGTTTTTACTCTGGAAGGTAAGTCCTGGCTGGCATTTGAGTTTTAATGTTTTTTGAAAAAAGTGAATTTACACTGATAGTCTGTACATTTCTTTGTAATGCTTCCCTTTCCCCAACATTTTATTATAAAGCTTTGCCAACATAGAGCAAACTTGAGAATTTTACAGTGAAACCTGTATATCTACCAAGCACCTTAGATTTAAAGGTATGTCATTTGTACATTATGAGGAGCTTCCTAAATAAAAAAAATCTTGGTGCTTTTCACATAATTTAGCTGTTCAGAAAGTAACAATTTAAAAATTTTACTACTTCAGCGTTTTCTTCATCTTAAATTAGGAATCTAAGCCAAATTGTTGGATATCCCATTAACCTGAACGTGTATCCTTGTTAATTTCAACTTCTGTGAATAAACGGGGCTTACTTACAGTTGCAGCCAGATTAGAAATAGAAAAGCATGAAATTGGGGTACCTGGGTGGCTCAGTTAGTTAAGCATCCGACACTGGATTTCAGCTCAGGTCATGATCTCGCAGTTCGTGAGACCGAGCCCTGTGTCAGGCTCAGCACTGACAGCACAGAGCCTGCTTGGGATTCTCTCTCTCCCTCTCTCTCTCTCAAAATAAATAAATAAACATTAAAAACATGACATTAATAACTCCATTGCAAGGGAGTCCTCATAGCCTCTATCAAACATGAGGAAGATCTGGGTTTAATTTGATGTTCTTCATGAAATATTTGGTCCCGCAAATAAAGTTTAGTATCTTCCCCTTGATTTCTGCCAGTAAATAGTCTACATTACAAAAATATGTGTGTGGGATGGATGCATACTTTTGTTGCCAAAGATTATGACCTATAGATTTTGGACGATTCTAAGTGAGTAAAGGAGGCTCATAGTCCCTTATCGACAATTACAAATTGCAAAAAAACTCTGAAAATTTGTAACGACTTATTTGGGAACAAGACGACACGTGAAGAGAGGCAGTATATACCCTTTACCCTTTATTTAGCAGTTCTGTGAAACTAATGTCTAGGTTACAGTGGCATTATGTATGCAGCATGTTACTTTTCTAAGATGCCAAAATTTCTGGATTTCCAGAAAAATTCTGGTCCACAGGATTTTGGGCAAATGATTATGAACCTCTACCAACAATCTCCAGGACCAAACCATCTATATCCTTCCCTTGGATCCAAGTATAATTGACAAGGATTCAGGATATTGTCACTTTCAAATATTGGACATTTCTTTTTTGTTTTATTTTTCCAAGTAACTTCCTTTTCCTAGTGTGAGATAACTTTCTGGTGTCCTCCAAATGTGTGATTGAAGCTTCGTAATTGTTCATGCCAAGACTCCTCCTTGAATTGGACATTAGCCAATCCTACCTCTGATGTTCACTTTAGGCAGTAGGTTTCTCTGGTCAGCACAGCCAGCCATAGGAGATGCTCTGGAAGCTATTTTGGTATCAAAAACTGAATTTGAGGTTTGATATCTGAGGATGGCCTTCGTGTACTCTTGGGAGGAGGTCACAAAGACAGTCTTTTTCAGAGCAGGTCTTATTGGCAGTCTTTAATGAGGGTGAGACAAGCAGTGGGTTGAGAGTTAAGAAGCCCCAGCTATATAATTTTAGGCAAATCATTTCATCTCCCCAGGGCACTGGTTTGTTTTAGCTCTTTAGTACGTACATTGGACTGTGTGATCTCATGGGTTGTTTGTAGCTCTAAAGTATCCAGAACTCAAAAGTGCAACTCAGACAACCTCTATGTCCCCTCCATGAAGATCATTTTTATTACTTTACGGATACTCTTCTTTCTGAAAGTGAACTATTTGTTTTTATGTGTTAAAATCCTAGAACTGGAGGGCCAGAGAGGACTGTGGTTCAGTGGCCTTTAAAGTGAGTTTTGCACATCCACATAGGTGCCAAGATGAAGTGAGGCAGGGGAGTTAGTGCAAATATCCCCACTTCAACCAGAGTAGTTCTGATATCTGCTTTAAATTCCAGGGTATTACACAGGGTTTTGTTGGAAGGTAAAGACAAAAAGTCCTTGAGGCTGGTCCAGTCGCTTTAATTGCGCCAACAAGGATGCTCATGCCTGTGGATATTAAGAATGTTGCCAAACTGCAGGCGGGACCAGGACTTTGGGTTCCTGGCTCATTCCTTCTCCCCACCCTGTTGCCTGGCATGTGTGACTGAAAGTTGGCTGGGTGTGTTCACTGTGTATTAAATGGAGAGAGTCACAAGTAAACCCCAGGATAGAGAGTTTAGATCCGTGCTGCCCATAAAACGCCCTGTGATGATGGAAGTGTTCTGCAGCTGCACTATGCAATGTGTAGTCATGAGACACAGGTGACTACTGAGCACTTGGAATGTGGCTGGTGCAACGGAGGTATTTTTCATTTAAATTTGAATACTCTCATGTACTTAGTAGTTAGCACGCTATACAAAACAGACCTAGATTTTTACTTTCATGAGTTGCCAGGCCAGGAAGCACAGTTTTCCAGGAGGGCAGGTTTATTTGACCAAGCTATGTTTCAAAGGGCAGCTCCATAGCCTTATGAACAAGTAGACCAAAAAATTTCTCCATCGTTGAATGAAGGAAATTAGAGTAGAAAGTGGAATTACACTTCTGTGTTCATTTAGAGTGACTTAACCTGAAGAACATAGGTTCCTACCACTTAAGGGTTTCATAGTGGTTCAGAATTTGGGAAAATGACAGCAATCATTCTTTCATGATGGTAAATTCAAATTTATATTGTGATTTACCCACAAATCCAAAGGCCTCAAGTGGATGGCATTTGTTCCATACAAGTTACTGTGAAAGGCAGAAAAATGCAGCATCTTTTTTTATTTGGATTTGTGCTAAATTTTAGAGAACTTCCTTAACCTTTGTCTAAGTAAAACACAAAAGTCAATCTTTTGCCTGTTTTAGAGTTCATATTCATAATCGTTACAATGATTTTTGTCCTCAGGATTTCTCTTACAAATACAAAAATCAGCTGAGTAATGCCATCTAAGTATTTGACCAGAGACCCATGAGAATCGAGTTGGTTTGGTCGCTGTCCGTGTAACATAGTGCGGTGGCTGTCCAGTTTTGGCTGATCCATCATGGTCTCTTTGTAAATAAACAAGCTATAAATAGAAAACAGGTTAACATCTGAGATTTGCTTTTGTTTAGCTCTTATATACAAAACTGTAAAACTGACTAAATACCTTGCTTCCTTATAGTGTGGTTTCTTCAAGAGAAATAAGAAAGATCATTATGATGCCACATATCACAAGGCTGAGATCCATGCTCAGCCATCTGATAAAGAGAGGCTTACTTCTGATGCATAGTATTGATCTACTTCTGTAATTGGTAATTGATCAATGTTTTTTAATTGCTAGCTGTGGGACGTGCTATGGTTGTGGTGGCTAACTTTAAGAGCAACAGCTTGCTGTGTGTGTCCCATTAACAGATGTTTCCAAATGTCCACACTGGCTTGCCTTGCTTGGATTTATTTTATTTCACTTGAAAGCTCAGGGTCTTTTTATTTTTTAGAAATGCACAAAGAATCTTTTGTTGCAGGTGAGTTATTCTGTGTTGTTGTCAAACATCACCCACAGCAATGAAGAAGATTGTAATCTATGTACACACAAAAGGAGGCATTAGCCCTCCACAGTAGCCCAGTTTGCCATGTGTTGTCAATCTAGTACCTAGCATCCCACTTGGAATTTCAAAGATGAATAAGAAATCGTGACAGGTTTCTTGTCCATTTTGGAATTTCCCACAGATAGAAGCTTGTGTTGACTGCCTAATTAACCTGTTGCATGTTGGAAACATTGTGTTTCTCCTGAAGAGAAGGCTTTCTCACTGTCTTTTTTGATCTTGCTATAAAGTGATGGGGGAAGGCTTGGAATGCTTTTATTGTTGCTCAGAAATTGTTTTATGCTAGCTAAGCATGCAACTTCCTTTTCCTGCTTATTTACTACAGGTCAAAGACCATTACAACAAACTATGACTGTTGTTGACATGGTGGACATGATGGCCAATTTCAGAAGATGGTTCTATACTAAAGTGACTTTCATTATGCAAAATTCTAATATAAAAATGATCTGGACAGTTACTATTTCAATGTTGTTGTAATGGAGTTTGACCTTGTTTCATGTTCCTAGAGATTTTATTCAACTTTGGTTCTTGGTTGATTTTAAGTTCATGTATTTTGCTTCTCTTGTGTGTAGATCCATGGAAACAGGAATTGGTGATAATTCCTTTTTCCATTTCTCTGGGCATGAGAGGATAGAATTACTCTATAATCCCTTTCCATGGCATTGTCATGATGAACCCCAGCATTTCCATTTCAGTTTTACATACCACCCTTGATTTCCTCCTTTGTCTAAATGAAGCAAGAGCCACATTTTGTAATTGATAGGTATTTTGGCTTTTTGCACAGAATAATTATGGAGTCCAATGTAGAAATGGCCTTAGAACAAAATGTCTTGGTCAGTTTTTCCTATTGATTTAGTGATGCCTGGATATAATTTTACTTTGCCCTGTGACACTTTTATAACATCTAAATGTTCCATTCCTGTTACGTGATACAAATTGACCCTTCCAACTGTCTTCATCTTCCATCTGCATTTTTAAATTGAAAACACATCTGTTTCATTAAACGTATATTTTATTCATTTTAAAAATTCAGTTTCAGTAAAAAACTTCCTAATATGTTCTCAATAAAAATCTACTTTTGATCAGATTGAATATTTTTTAAAAAATGAATAAAATATATATTCATTAATAATTTAAGTGTAAATTTCTTTTGCCAAAAAAAGAAATCAGTGGTGCTCGAAAATTCAATGTAGTGCTACTGTCCTCAAGTTCTTTGTGGTACACGATTGATTTTATTACAGGACACAGTTACTACATGATTTATTAATGAAACAGCTTAATTTATAAGCACAACAGGAAATCCAGGCAGTGTAAATTGCCTGGTAGCTAATGAGAGATATGTGCTGAGCCTTGGAGGAGAGAAGATTCTTAAAGTGGCCCATTTGAACACTGGCATATTTAAATAGTAATTTGTAAAATATTTGTGATCTGATTCCATTTTGTTAGTGGGAAAGGGGTATGAATAATCTTTGGTTTATGGCCTTTATTAGAGTATCATTTTTAAAGACCAATCTTTTTAACCTGAAAATTAGATCTTTAACATATAATATTGTGATTATAAAAAATGGAAGCATTTTTCCATAACTCTTAAGTTAGTAGAGACACAGTGGAAAAACGGACTTTTCTTCCAATGTTACAGCTGTCTTCTGTTCATCCCCACTGCTGGTATGTCTTTTGGACCTACTAGTTCCTTCTTAAAAGAAACCATGTTTATTTTTTCCCCCTTCATCCAAAGGTAGGCGTAGCTGAACAGAAAGCTTAGACATTCCCATTTTGTGCATTTGCTTTTCTTGAGATACTTAGTTTGTTTCTGTTTCTCTTTCCCCTTCGTCAGTGCGGATTCTTTAAACGCTCTAGGTACGATGATAGCGTTCCCCGATACCATGCTGTGAGGATCCGGAAGGAAGAGCGGGAGATCAAAGATGAAAAATATAATGATAACCTTGAAAAAAAACAGTGGATCACAAGGTGGAATGAAAATGAAAGCTACTCTTAAAGGGGGCCAGAAAAAGCTTCACAGTTCCCAAACTGCATCCTCCCCCTCCCAACTCAAATCAAAACGGACTTAAAAGGCTGCTCCATCCCTGGAATATTAACTTCAGACAGACTACACACAGTACGAACTGAGCAGTTTCAACTGTGGACGTGGTCATGTAGCCTGAGGCTCCGGTTTTGCACAGCCAAATTTAAGACTGTTGGAATGGATTTTTCTTTCACTGCCTTAATTTAACTTTCCGGGTTGCCTTTGTTGTTTTGGTGTGGCTGACTTACACGTGCCGGGAAAGGGACCGCCGGGTGGCGCTCACGTGACATCTTCCCGCTTAGCCTAGCTGAAGAGGGCTCCCGGTCTCTGTGCTAACAGAGTGGCCGTCCTAACCTGGCGCTGCCTCTGCACACGTTGTTCCCGTAGGACTCGAGAACTCGCAAGTTAACTGTCCCTCATCACAAGACTATGCCGTCGGGGGAGTTGTATTTCGATTTAAAGTGCTATTCTTAAATGTGCAATAGGTGATGTTGCCATCCTGCCATCTTTTCCCATTTCCTAGATGTGTGAATACTCACACTAGATAACATACAGGTTTCATGCTTCCTTTTCACTAAAACACACAGGTGCAACAGACTTGAATGCTAGTTATACTTACTTGTATATGGTATTTATTTTTTCGTCTTTATAAACCATTTTGTTATTGACAGGCCAAAGATTCTCTTCCAGTTGGATTAAACCATCAGAATTAGAACCTGGATTGTCACTGGTTTGGATTTACTGCAAAAAACAAAAACAAAAACAAAAACAAAAACATTCCTTATAAAGTTCCTACTGCATCTCCCTTCATGACAGCCCTCACGCCTTCCTCCAGACCCAAAATGTTTAAGAAATAGAAATTAACCATAGAGGTTTAATCCTTACCACACAGTGGATATTTCTGAGTTTGGAGCCCTGTGTGATGTGTCCTGCATTTTGTGCTGTAACTTTCAGGAACCCTTGGAAATAATGTGTTCGTTTGCTGAACTTCAGTGCAGTTTAGTCCTTACTGCAAGTATTGTATAATCAGGACTTGAAAGAAATGGTGGGTGCCTCTGGCAGATCCAGACTGATCCAGCGTGAGACTACTGAGTATCTGATACCGGAAGTCAGAACATCATGGCTTTTAAGTTTTTAAATGTTGGAAACAGTGAGTCAATGTTCTGTCTTTAACTTCGTTTCTTCCCCTAATCTGTATTCCCCCAAATTACTTTGGGACTGCACTAACCACAATTTTAAATGGCTTAATTATAAGAATGAAGTGGCATTTTTATACATTCAACAGAGATTGAATAGATAGTAAAGCTGAATTAAAAAAAATTTCAAAATGTTGTCATATGGGGAATAATAGCAGGTGCTAATTTGTTTGCATATAGTATAAGCAGTGTCTCAATCTTTCAAAAGAACAAAATACAGCTATATGTGCCATTTTTGCTGTGGAGCTTTTTTTTTTTCTTTTCAGAAATCGTATGCCCTTAAGATACTCTTGTACTTTGGGATTTTCATTCACAAAGACAGTTTTACAAATGATACTTTGTTTACAAAAATTTCTCTAAAATCGGTCATACCAGTGTTTGAAATCTCAATTTCTTCCTTAGGTAACTTGTAACCTAATGCACTGTCTTTCTAGGTTGCTAAGAAGCTGGTATTCTGAGTGTTACAGACCTTTGTTATAAAAAAAAAAATGAATAAAAGGGAGGGAGGAGGTGGAAGGGCGGTTCAACAACAATGAAACAAGAATGTAGTGGTGTTTATTGTTAAAAATGTCATCTCAAGTCAAGTCACTGGTCTGTTTGCATTTGATACATTTTAATACTAACTAGCACTGTAAAATTATTTCATGATTAGAAAATACCTGTGGATATTTGTATAAAAGTGTGAAATAAATTTTTTATGAAAGTGTTCATTGCTTAGTAACACCACATTATATATGTGAAACAAACTCTAAAATTATAACCTGAATTGTTTTATTCCATGGAGCCAAACTAAAGTATTTGAGGTTTTTATTTTATATGATTGAGGGTTTTCTTTTTTTCCTTTGGGCTCTACTGTTCAGTTGATGTCAAAAGAAAATGATCTTAAAGATGGTTTATTCAAGATGCCTACAAATTGAGAGATGTCGTTTAGCAATGATACCATGGAACAAAGAGTAAAAGTTCTTAGGGCAAAGTTGCTTTCTTCTTAGAAGGTATTTTGGATATGACATGTGTCATTACTGATCACCAAGGACTGATCTGGCAGAATTGACCAGTCTGAAAATATTTTCTTCACCAAAGGATTTTGTTTAGATTTAAGCAATTTTATGAACCTTTTCTAGCTGGTTTATCACAATCTAATAAATAAAAATAAGGCATGTATGTAGTGCTCAGATAACACAGCATGCACTGGCCTGAATAATTTTCCAATGCAAAATATACTGTCTAGTAAATTAATAGTTTTCTATTTGGTATTATATAGTGAATTGTAGTCTTAGTTCTCTGAAGATCAGACAGGTATTACCACCCAAAGAAATGTGATTGGTAGTTTTTAATGACAGACCAGTGGCTGTGAACCTCTTATTCACAGTCCCAAGGATCCGCCCAGATTAATTACTACAGTGTGTAATCACTCAGAGTGTCAGTAGCTGTGGCCTGGCTAGGGTGATGGCATAAATGACTTGCACTGGACATCATGCCAATGCTTTATAGGACGCCAGGGATTCTACCCCTTTCTCTCCCTCTTAAAAAATCGTACAGGAATGCCTAGAAATGACAGTTGTAGAGTAATGGGATCCATTTACAAACACTGACGTTTTGTTGTTGGTTACAGATTACTTGCCACAACCACACGCTGGGTCCTGCCCTTGGGGTTGAGACTATTTTGGAATAGGGGGCAGATGTAAGTGGGAATGCTTTAAATTGTCCAGACCAGGGGAGTAAGGATAAGACCAAGCCTTCTACTCTAAATGAAAATATCTTATTGAGAACTGATCTCCAGTACACTAACCTATGAAAGGACAATGTGGGAAGACAGACTGGGATTAACAGATTGTTTTGTTTTGAAGAAAAGAGTGAAATGCTATAGGTGGCTGGGTTCCACATGAATACAACCTGAGGGCTAAGAAAACAGGAACGTATGAAAGTTGTGATCAGGTGGGGTAGCATAAAGTAAATGATTACAGGCAATTCTATAACACCTAAGGGTAGGGTCCAGTCATGGCTCAACCACCAAGGAGAAGGCAAGGTTCAAAGAGATGAAGAAAATGAACTTCAGAATGATTTCAAAACAGTAGCTATCGCAAAAAAAAGCTAGTAGGCCTCTGTTCTTCTAGTAGTTCCTGCTTCTGGTCAAATGGCAAGTGTTTTCTTTCTCTTTCTTTCTCTTAAAAAAAAAAAAAAAGGTTTTGCTGACTCTGAAAGGCCCAGCTGTTAGAATGGGGAGCACTGAGTGCTGAGTACCAGTGGCTGAGGCCAGGTGTGCAAAGGCGATAACAACAGACCTATCTAGAGGGACAGTTGTGAAAGGATTCATGGTTAAATCCTCCAAGAATAAGTGAATTATAAAACACAAATCAGAGTGAGAAAACTGGTCTATCACAGTGTGAGGGTGGAGAAGGTGCCACAAAGTATATAACCAGCCAGGGAATGGTTAACGAGGACCCTGGAGTAAAGGAGTCAAGTGCAAATTTTATAAGTCAGTGGAGCTCATGGGCATCAGTCTCTGCCCTTCTGATGCCATCTCTCAGGCTGTCTGTTGCATGGAAATGGGCAGCAACAGACCCATGTTAGCAGAGATCAGATAAAATTTCCTACTATTCATTCTTCTAGAACATTCACAAAAAAGTCTCAACCTATAGGGATGACATTACTTCTTTTGTTATCCAGAGCTTAGCAGATAAGCATTCAATTCACCAATAACCAGTAGATAGATTTAAGTGAATATTCTGCTAACACCCTGTCATTGTGAAATGGAGATAGATGTAGTTTAACTGTTTCTTCCAGTTGGAAGTAAAACTTCTAAGGATGGTAATAGACTCTGGGGATACACATACAAATGAGACCTCTTATAGGAAGCTTACCTAAAACAACAGATGGCAAACCAAAGCAATCTTGAGAAAGAACAGAGCTAAAGGGATGTATCCCAGATATACTACGAATCTATAATAATCATAACACTACGGTACAAGCACAAAAAAAAGACCTATATCGATGAAACAAAAGAGAGAGCCTAGAAATAAATCCAAACTTACCAGTTTATGACAAAGGAAGCAGAAATATACAACAGGGAAAAGACAGTCTTAATAAATGGTGCTGGGAAAACTAGTTTCTTACACCATACACAAAAACTCAAAATGGATTAAAGACCTAAATGGGAGACATGAAATCCTAACTCCTAGAAGAAAACCTACGTAGTAATCTCTCTGACATCAGCCTTAGTTAGCAACATTCTTCTGGCCAGGTTTTCTCAGGCAAGGGAAACAAAAGCAAAAATAATCTATTGGGACTATGCCAAGATCAAAAGCATTTGCACAGTGAAGGAACCGACAAAAGGAAAAGGCAACCTGTTGAATGGGAGAAGATATTTGCAAATGAAACATCCAATAAGGGGATTATATACAAAATATATAAAGAATTCTACAACTTGACACCAAAAATAGAAATAATCCAATTAAAAATGAGCAGAGGACCTAAATAGACACTTTTCCAAACAAGACACACGTGGCTAACAGATACATGAAAAGATGCTTAACATCACTAAATATCAGGGAAATCCAAATCAAATCATAATCAGATATCACCTCACACCTATCACACCTGTCAGAATGGCTAGTATCAAAAACACAAGAAACAAGTAAGTGTTGGTAGGGATGTGGAGAAAAGGGAACCCTCATGTGCTATTGGTGGGAATGTGACTTGGTGCAGCCACTGTGGAAAATAGTACGGAGGTTCCTCAAATTAGAAATACCATATGATTCAGTAATTCCATTACTGGATATTTACTCAAAGAAAAAAATACTAATTTAAAAAGACACAGACACCCCTATGTTTACTTCAGCATTGTTTACAATAGCCAAGATATGGAAGCAACCTCAGTGTCCACTGATAGACGAATGGATAAAGAAGATGCGGTATTTACGTTCTGTGGAATATTAGTCATAAAAAAAATGAGATCTTGCCATTTGTGACAACATGGGTGGACCTAGAGCACATTATGCTAAGTGAAGTAAGTCAGAGAAAGACAGATGCCATATAATTTCACTTATATGTGGAATATAAAAAACAAAGCAAAGCAGAGACAGATGACAGAGACAGAATTGGTGGTTGCCAGAGGGAAAGGGGGTGTGGGGAGGAAACAAGAAAATGGGTGAAGGGGAGTGGGAGATGGAGGCTTTCAGTTATGGAATGTGTAAGTCACAGGGATGAAAGGTACAGCAGAGGTAATACAGTCATTAATACTGTCATAGCATTTTATGGTGACAGATGGCATCTATACTTGTGATGAGCACAGCATAATGTATAGACTTGTCTACTATGTTGTATACCTGTAACTAACACCATGTGTTAACTATACCTTGATTTAAAAAAAAAATCACACACACACACACACACACACACACACACACACGCACACACAAATTCTCTATCATTACCACAGTCCTCCCCATACCTTTTATCTGACCTCTAAGAATGGGAGAGGATCTTAACAAAAGTATGATTTATTTTCTTTTATGGTCATTTTTGGGTAGAAGTATGCAATAGTTTGGGTTTCTTCGTTATGTGAAGCTATTGTAATTCACTTATTTTGACATTCAATAGTCATAACCTGTTAAAGTACCTATTACAGGCCAACGTCTATGGAAGGCGATAGAGATACAGAAGTAACACAGACTTGATTCTTGTTCTTGTGGAACTTACCATATGATAACTAATACTTAATCAAAAAAGTGGTTGGATGGCATGATAGCTAATTTATACTTTTAAATACAAAATCCACTGCGTTTTGTCTACATAATAATACTTACCAGATCTTGTATAGAATGAACCAAAAATCATAATCAGCATTTGTGAAAAAGTTATTCCCAAAGAGTAAAATAATGTAATGGATGCTTTCAGTAGGAATCAATTTGTGTTCTTTCCCTTTCTTTTAACTCTTACCAGTAGTGTAATAAAATACTGCAATTCTTAAAAGACTCTAAGAAAGAAAAATGTTTAGATAAAACAACAGATGGTGCTGTCAAACACAGATGAACTCACTTTATAGAAGTAACAGAATTTAAAATCTTGGATTAAGATATCAATGGTTGACGTAAGAGGAGTACCTGATCCTATGTAGGTAGAACTTGCCTTCAGAACCAACCCCGTTCCCGGAAAATTTGGAATAGTCATTCTCAACCTGGGCTGCACATTTGAATTTCTAAGGAACATAAAATTTTAAAAAATCCCAATGCTTAGACACGCCAGATAGACTCTGTTAGAATCTCAGGATGGGACCCATGCATCAGTGCTGTTCAAGGCTCCCCACATGACTCAAAGTGCAGCTGATGTTGACAGCTGCTTTAGAAGTCACTGGGTGGCCTGGATATTTATGGAAAGGGCTCTTCACTCAAGGGAAATGCCTCGTTTCTGCTTATGGTGCTTCCACCGCACCAGCAACAAAAGCTGAGAAGCCAGAGGCATATTTGCCATAGAGAGGAAGCGAGTGGTCAGGGTGTATAAGAGCAAGGCTCGAGCCACACTGCTGAGTGTGAACTGGCTTCTGCTCCTAGAATATAACCTGGTGAGTGACTGACATGTTTGTGCCCCAGGTTCCTCATCTATAAAACAGGACTGATAGTAGGAACCTCACAGGTTCTTTAAAAAATATATATTTTTAATTATATAGAGAGAGCATGAGCAAGGGGAGAGGGACAGAGGGAGAAAGAATCTCAAGCACGTTCCACGCTGAGCATGGAGCCCAATGCAGGGCTCAATCCCACGACCCTGGGATCATGACCTGAGCCAAAATCAAGAGTCGGACGCTCAACCCACTGAGCCACTCAAATGCCCCTCTCATAGGTTCTGGTAAAGAGTAAATGAGATGATTCGGAAGTGCTTGTTAAATGTTTTTGTAATTACACTTGTTTGTTATGTAGAATCATAACACATTAAATAAAGTAGGAAGGAAGTACAGAAATCTAGTTTTACTTCCTCATTTCACAGATGGGGAGGCATAGTTTCTTTTGATTCTCACTGACCTTCTGTCTCACTCTTCAATGTCTATCATACCCCATGATTTACTAGTGGGTGTTATAGCTACAACCTACAAACTTAAGTACCTTTAACTACAAAGTACTGTGAACTGAAGTCTTGAATTTGAACTGCTTATCAACACAGGTTACTTTGTACAATAAGACTGACCTTATTTCTGTGTCTTACCCCTTAATACAATAACTGTAATGCAGGCTGGGGTTGGGGCATTCACACAAAGTCAGTGTGTAGGCATCTTGAAACTGCTTTGTACTGATTTTGGATTTTTTTTTTCTGAAATGGAAGAATGTAAAAAAAGCAGATTCTTTTTTAAAATGCTTTCTCAGTTCTTTATACACACTATCAATTCTTTGGTTTCCTTTAGTGGGAGGGTGCCCTACCGTTTTGTTGCTTATTACCTTTATTGCCATGCAGAAGAGGAAATGCTCACATTTGTGCTTGACTTACATCATGAACATTAAAGATTAGAGTTTACTATTGGAAGAACAGCTTGAAAACTCCCATTTTTCCCTCTGACATGTCATAATGCACAGACTGAAAGACTTATTAAAGGCAAAAATGAAAAAATGAGCACTTTCCCCTAGGAAGACAGGTTCTGCTTCATCAAATTACTGACAGAACCCAAGTTCTAGGGCACCTGCCTCACAGAGAAAGCTACTCCTGGTTAGGAAGTCTCAATCAGCAGAGTGGCTATGAGCAGACTCCTCATACTTTAACAAGCCAAGAATCACCTGGAGATCTTGTGAAGATGAAGGTTCTGATTCAGGCAGTCTGCAACAGAGCCTAAGAGTCAACATTTCTAACAAGCTCCAGGTGCTGCAAACCTGCTGGTCCATGGATTACTTTGGGTAGCAATGGTTTCAGGGATAAGTCTTTGTCTAAGTTACTTCTCTGCCACTTCCTACTTGTGTGACCTTGGACAAATATGCTAACCCCTGACTTCTGGGGAAGAAGGCAGAGTAGGAGGATCCTAGCCTCATTTTGTTCCATAGATACAACTAGATAACACCCACATCAGTGTAAATAACCCGGAAGAACAAACAAAACCCAAAACCAGGAGAAGAAAACAATAAAGATTAGAGCAGAAATAAATGATATAGAAACTAAAAAAACAATACAGCAGATCAATGATAACAGGAGCTGGTCCTTTGAAAAGGTCAACAAAATTGATAAACCTCTAGCAGATTCGGGGGGAGAGGAGGTAGAGAACTCAAAATCACAAATGAAAGAGTAGAGATAACAACAAACACCAAATAAATACAAAGGATTCTAAGAGAACTATGAAAAACTATATGCCAACAAATTGGACAACCTAGAAGAAATGAATAAATTCCTAGAAACATGTAGCCTACAAAAACTGAAGCAGGAGAAGATAGAAAATTTGAACAGACTGATTACCAACAATGAAATGGAGGCAATAATCAAAAACTCCCAACAAACAAAAGTCCAGAACTAGACAGCTTCACAGGCAAATTCTACATAACATTTAAAGAAGAGCTAATACCTATTATTTTCAAACCATTCCCATAAGGAAAAATTCCAAAATCATTCTATGAAGTCAGCATTTACCCTGATACCAAAACCAAAGACACCACCAAAAAAGGGAACTATAGGCCAGTATCTCTGATGAACATAGATGCAAAAATTCTCAACAATTAGCAACCTGAATCCAACAATACATTTAAAAATCATTCAACATAATCAACTGCAATTTATTCCCAGGATGCAAGGGTGGCTCAATATTTGCAAATCAATCAGTGTGATACATCACATCAATAAGAGAAAGGATAAAAACCATAGGATCATTTCAATAGATGCAGAAAAAGCATTTGACAAAGTACAATATCCATTCATGATAAAAACCCTCAACAAAGTTTTACAGGGAACATAAAATAGGCATTATATGAAAACATAAAAAAAAAGCGTTATATGAAAAACCACGGTGAACATCACACTCAGTGGGGAAATGCTCTCAGGAGAGGTCAGGAACAAGACAAAGATGTCCACTCTCACCACTTTTATTCAACATAATACTAGAAGTCCTAGCCATAGCAATCCGACAACAAAAAGGAAATAAAAGGCATCCAAATTGGTAAGAAATAAGTAAAACTTTCATTATTTGAAGCTAACATGATACTATATATAGAAAACTAAAAAGACTCCACCAAAAAACTTCTAGAACTGATAAATGAATTCAGTAAAGTCACAGTATATAAAATCGATGTACAGAAACCCATTGCATTTCTATACACTAATAATGAAGCAGAAAGAGAAATTAAGAAAACAATCCCATTTACCAAAAATAATAAAATACTTAGGAATAAACTTAACTAAAGAGGTGAAAGACTTGTACTCTGAAAACTGTAAAATATTGATGAAAGAAATTGAAGATGGCACAAAGAAATGGAAAGACCCTCCATGCTCATAGATTGGAAGAACAAATATTGTTCAAGTGTCTATACTACTCAAAGAAGTCTATGGATTTAATACAATCCATATCAGAATACCAACAGCATTTTTCACAGAACTAAAGCAAACAATCCTAAAGTTTGTATGGAACCACAGAAGACTCCGAACAGCCAAAGCAATTTTTAAAAAGAACAAAACTGGAGGTATCCCAATCCCAGATTTCAAGATATACTACAAAGCTGTAGTAATCCAAACAGTATGGTACTGGCACAAAAACAGACACAGAGATCAAAAGAACAAAGAGCCCATAAATAAACCCATGATTATATGGTCAATTAATCTTCAACAAAGGAGGCAAGAATATGCAATGGTAAAAAAGACAGTCTTTTCAACAAATGGTGCTGGGAAATCTGGAACAGATACATGCAAAAAAAATGAAACTGGAACACTTTCTTACACTATACACAAAGATAAAGTAAATGGATTAGGGACCTAAATGTGAGACTTGAAACCATAGAAATCCTAGAAGAGAACACAGGAAGTAATTTTTCTGGTATCAGACATAGCAACATTTTCCTAAACAGGTCTCCTGAAGCAAGAGAACATAAACAAAAATAAACTTTTGGGACTACATCAAAGTAAAAAGCTCCTGCACAAAAAAGGACACCACCAACAAAACTAAAAGACAACCTACTGAATGGGAGAAGATATCTGCAAATGATACACCTGCCTGATAAGGGGTTAATATCCAAAAAATATAAAGATCTTATACAACCCAACACCAAACAAATAATCCAATTAAAAATGGGCAGAAGAGGGGCCCCTGGGTAGCTCAGTTGGTTAAGCGTCTGACTCTTAGTTTTGGTTCAGGTCATGATCTCACAGTTCATGAGATTGAGCCCTGTGTTGGGCTCTATGCTAACAGCACAGAACCTGCTTGGGATCCTCTCTTCCTCTCTCTCTCTGCCCCTCCCTTGCTTGCATGCACTCTCTCTCTCTCAAGATATATAAACTTTAAAAAAATGGGCAGAAGATATGAACAGACATTTCTCCAAAGAAGACATACATGTGGCCAACAGACACATGAAAAGATGCTCAACATCTCCCATCAACAGGGAAATGCAAATCAAAACCACAATGAGATATCACCTCACACCTGTCAGAATGGCTAAAACCAACAATACAAGAAAAAAATAGGTGTTGGCAAGGATGTAGAGAAAAAGGAACCCTCGTGCACTGTTGGTAGGAATGCAAACTGGTGCAGCCAACTGGTACAGTATGAAGTTTCCTCAAAAAGTTGAAAATAGAACTACTCTATGATCCAGTAATCACACTACTGGGTGTTTACCCAAAGAATATGAAAACACTAACTCAAGGGGATATAACTATGGAAGCAGCCCAAGTATCCATCAACAGATGAATGGATAAAGAAGACATACTGGAAATTGAAATTAAAAAAAAAAATTGCTAACCCCTAATAACTTAATTTCTTCATCTGTAAAATGGCATATGGAATAACCAGGCCCCTAGGAAACAGACTCTATCCTACTCACCTCTATACAACCTCCAACCCCCTAACATCCTCAAACATGTAGATAAAGAGCACTGGGGGCACATTTTAATCTTTCTTATATCTGAGTGCATAGTATTCACTATATTGACAGAATAATGACATTGGCCTTTGTGGCCCATGCCTTCAGGATACATGCCCTGCTAGAAGCAAAATTCCATTACAATGAACACCATTAGAACTGAATGAGGAACAATATGCCAGTTCTTGTCGATGACCCACAGAAACAGTGATATATCGGTCTGGTTATAGTGACTTCTCTAAGTCTGTAAGGAAACAGAAAGATTGAAATAAGGCTCAGGATGACTCCAAGAGTTAAGCTTTTGCAATTCGACATTTCCTTTTTCAAGCAGCAACTGTTCTTCAGTTTTCCTCTGCCTATTCCCACCACAAACAATCCAACTACTCCTGCCAGAAAACATAAAAACAAAGAAAATGCCTCAGCCATTGTGATAATTAACTGTGGATTGGCTTGTTCAACCTCTATTCCACCCTTCTGGTTGGAAAAGCTAAGTAGACATTTCCAGACTCCCTTGTAGCTAGGGTTTTGCATGTGAGTTAGAGACTATGAATGCATACCTTCATTTGAGATCTGAAAGGTAAACTCACAGTGGGTATTTCTACTAATGAGCATGGCTGTGGAGATCAAAATTTCAGTGTTGGGAGCCTTCTAGCTTTCTGAGTATCAGAGCAGGGTTAACTGGTGGTGGTGTCTTCATTCATTTTCCTCGCCTTGGACTGCAGCTACAAGTATATGTCTTCATCTGAACTTCCAGCAACTTCCCCAAAGCTTCTCAGGTAGATCATTATTCTAGAAATTATCCTCAGAGGCCCAGCCTAGAACTCACCTTAGTCTATTTTGTATACATGTAATTTCCTGAATTAAATCCCTTCATGCCAATAATAGTTAGAGTGACTTCTTTTTTTTTTTTTTTAATTTTTTTTTTCAACGTTTTTTATTTATTTTTGGGACAGAGAGAGACAGAGCATGAACGGGGGAGGGGCAGAGAGAGAGGGAGACACAGAATCGGAAACAGGCTCCAGCTCCGAGCCGTCAGCCCAGAGCCTGACGCGGGGCTCAAACTCACGGACCGCGAGATCGTGACCTGGCTGAAGTCGGACGCTTAACCGACTGCGCCACCCAGGCGCCCCAGAGTGACTTCTGTTTTATTCACTGAACTCTAATATGGCCACTCACCCAAAGAAAATGCTAAAGAGCTAAGAAACTGAAAGAGAACATAGGTACTAAGGATGTGGCTGCCTTTTTCCAGCTACTTGCCAGATTCAGAATACTTTTGCTGTTTTTAAGATCAACTTGATTTTCTAAGATTTATGTCCAATAAACTCATATTCAGGTGAATCTTATTTCTTTTTTCTAAATCTCCTCTAAGAGAAGGTGGAAATGTATACATGCATTACCTGACTTAGAAAAGAAACATCACCAAATAAGAGGAATAAAAAAGAGAAAAATGTGAATAATCATTATTCTTTAAATTTCAGAATGTCACATTTCATGGACTGGATGTGTTCATTATATCCCAGTAAGGAATTCTAGCAATAATGAAAAAATATTCAGTAAGAAATTTGTAAGTACAAATACACTATAAGAAAACATGTTTCCAGTCTGCAGAACATGGAAACAGATAATCAGTGTGTATTGTTTTCCCCTGCCCAGCATCCTTTCTTTGAGTGAAAGGATCTGCTGTGTTCTTTGGGGATCCTTCCCGCTCCTAAATCAGTGGGAGAGATTGTGTGTGTGTGTTGGGGGGGGGGGGTGTACATCACCAAACCTATTCCCAATTTCTAGGAGTGGAAACATGCCCCATGCTTGGCCAATCAGAGTCAATCTTGGTGCTTCTCTAGAGCAATTAAGGAGAGAGGTGCTCATTAGGGAGATTTTGCCAATCTAGGACTGCTGTAGGCTGGTGCTACTTTGTCCATCTCTGTCATTACAAGGATACAGTCAGTCTTGTGAAGCCAACACCAAAGAAAACAGAGATGAAATATGGGGAGGAAGACAGGGGAGAAGAAGGAGGGCAGGATACACTCTGACGCTCTGGTTCCACCTGACGATTTTTCAGTGACTTGAGACAAAATAGTCTCTTTTTATTTAAGGAAGTTTGAGTTGGCTTTTCCGTACCGGACTCTCCAAGAGTCCTGCCTAATACAAAGTAAAACCTGTCAACTCCATGACATCACTGACAGGATTATCTAAAGTAGATAAATATTTGGTTATTCTGAATTTCCTTTCTTTACATGGTTTATACAGTGGGCTTATCCCACCTTTCCCTTTAGCTTCAGCTGTATTCTGTTTCCTGCTTCACACACACAAAAAAGTAAATTATCATAGAAGGATTTTCTCAATTTCCTGCTTAGATTTGGGCGGTGGTCTAAGTTACTTTAACAAACATGTTCTCTCCACTAGGCTATATAGCCTTAGCATTCTCCAATGTAAAAACAAAACAAAACAAAACAAAACAAAACTCCGACACACACAAAAAACCCACAAAATGATTTCATTAGTTAGTGCCTGTAGCATAAAGAGTGCTCAATAAGAGAAACAGCCATAATCACTTAAGACAATGAGCAGCTCAGCCAAGGTTACAGAGTTAGAAAGTGGAGATGCCTTGATTCCAACCTATGTCTGCCCACATCAATTCCACACATTTCTCAAACACACTGTAATGCATCCCAATCAGAGACAGGTTCCTCAGGCAAACCTCCAGTCCTCTAGGACTCTATTCAGGTACTTAACTTCTCCCTCTTTATATACAGTTTGGCTCACTGGTCCCTCAGCTCCAGCATTTAGACATACTCAAAACCTTCCCTTTGTAAAATACATGAATAAACCAATTCAACTCCATGGTACTTCCCAATGACTGTATTTATTTACAGTTATCTTTACTTCCCCACTCCTATTCTCATAAAACCACTCATTCCAAAGCCATCAACATTTTGGTTAAGTCTAAAGCATACTTCTCAGTTCTCATCTTACCTGACTGCTGAGGAATATCTAACAGTGTTGAATGCCCCCTCATTTTTGAAAGCACTCTTCCTTTAGTTTCTACTAGTGATCATCACTTAAACGCTGTTGCATTGGAGAATTGTCTCTGGCTTCCTACCTTCCCTAGGTGATCTCAATAATTCCAATTATCATTTTCATTAGAGACAGTGAGTTATCTCTGTAAGGGCCAATGTCAGACCTTCCCAAGATGGACCACTTTGGCATGGACTATCTGGTCAAGGTCCTCTCTATGTCCCATTGTTTCTGAATGGCCCAGAAAACATTTGTTTACCAAACATTTACTCCTTTTCATCCTCCTGTGAATGGTATTCCTTCCCTTTGAAGTCCCAGACCCCTACCATTCTCCTTAGTTCAGGATGAGATATATACCTCATTTTGCCTGACTTTGGAATCTCATGTCTATGTGGATTCTCTGTACATATAAAATGAAATTTCATTTTCAGCTCTGTCTCACGCCTATTTAATTCTTAGTTCAGTTAGAAGAACCTTGAAGGGCACAGTAAAATTTCTTCCTCCCCAACAGCTAGCAAAGTCAGCAGGATACTTCAACTTTGTGGACAACTTTGTGGAAGCTTGCCCCAGTACTGCTTCAATTGATATTCTTGGGCATTTGACATACATACAGCAGAAGGTAAGTTTTCTTACTGTGTCAGCCTCCCAGAATTTCTGTCTTCAGGGTCCAATGGAACAAGATTTCTCTTTCTAAATTTATTTATTTTTTTTAAATTTTTTTCTTCTTTTAATTTTATTCATTTTTGAGAAAAAGTGAGGGAGAGCAAGCAGGGGAGGGACAGAGAGAGAGAGGGAGACACAGAATGCAAGTAGGCTCCAGGTTGTGAACTGTCAACACAGAGCCCAATGCAGGGCTCAAACCCACGAACTGTGAGATCATGACCTAAGCCAAAGTTGGGACACTCCACCAACTGAGCCACCTGAGCCACCCAGGCGCCCCTCTTTCTAAATTAGATTAGCAGGAGAAAATATTTGTGAAAACTAGTTCCTTGGACTTAGCAACTCTTGCTAAATTTGGTAGAGTACTCTTGGTTTGATTAATCCATTTCCTCCCAGAGATGGTCTTTGTTCTCATCTTTGTCTGTTATGCTGTTTGTCATTAAAAGGAAAAACCATAGGGCAAGAATGCAGGCATAGGCCCTATTATAAGTCTGCTGTTCAACCTGGCCTCACAGATTGTTGAGTTCATGGTTCTTACCAGACTGGCATCTGTTTAGATAAACTTTGCTGTTAATGTACATACATATGAGGAAAAGGGTGTTGTTAAGGGACATCTTGGAAACCAAAGCCACAAAATAGTTGGGTATGGGTTGCACACTCAAAAGCTGTTCGAGTGCCTGCCACCTAACTCAAAGACTCCTGTGTTAGGATATGTTGGTCATATCGTATCCATCAACTCACAGAATGGGTTAGATGGAGACTAGGTCACCTGTCAACTTCAAGCAAACTTCCATGCAACATGGTACACTGTAAAACACCACACAATCTCTAACTCCATGGCACATCCCTCAATATGTTGGGCTCCAAGAGACCCGTGGCTTAGCTAAAGCTGTTAAATGTGCACATAAGAAAAATTAGATGAGGTTTTCCTTTCATCTTGTATGTCCTGAGAGCTTGGCATAAGCTCTGAAGGATGTATGGACCAGTGTACATCTGGGGGATAGCTGAATAGGCTGTGGACTCAAACTTAGGGAATTAAAAATTTGGGTGAAGTTTTGGCTTGGTAAGTCATCCTATTCTGTTCAAAGTAGGGAAAACACGTGATTCCCTGTGTTTTGACACAGCTGTTTAAAAACAGAGTCCCTCATAGTTCTTATCTGACTGCACCAGCTCTCAGGGAAGTTTGTCATAAAGAGGTCCCGGACTATAAGAAATCTTTGTTGTCTCGACCTTCGTTGCTTGTTAATGCTGCAAAGTCCCTTTCCGGTGGCACCTGCCTGGTGTCACAGATCGGCAAATCTGTGACTGGAGGCATCTCACGTTCTGGGGGAAGACCAGGGACACTGTTTTACTAAACACCATCCTTACTGCCTATACAGTGAAGGCCTTTGTTTTCTTAGGAACTTTCATGGGGATATCATCCCTCCCTCACAGCCATTCCTGCCACTGCCCTTTTAGTTAAGGTCACTGAAGAAATAATCATGGGATCCTCTTTACCCATCCTTGTACTTTAGCCCAGAGTAAAACTGTAAACATTTATACTGATAGTATGCTATTCAGGTAGCTCTTGAATTTGGAATAGTATGTAAACAATGAGGATTTTGGTTTTTTACCTCCAATGGGGATAAAGTTAAAAATGGCTCCTATGTTCAAAATGTATTAAATGCCATACTTTTGCTGGCTGCTCTGGCTATTATTAAAGTCTCTGGGCATTCCAGACTACACTCTCTGGAGGCACAGTGAACCACTTCACTGATATCATACCACCAAAAACACTGCTTTCAAGGAAACCAACAGCTAAATCTCTGGCATGGTCAATTTGGATATTCTCCCAAATGATAATTTGGAAAAACTGGCAAGAGATACCCAACAATCGTTCCCAGAGAGGGAAAAACAATATGAACTCTAGTAACAATTGGTTCAAAAATAAAGAACTCTGATTTGCACCAAATAACAATCTGACCCTATCAGAAATTCTAAAATCCCCACTATTTCCTGTATAATTATTTTATATTTTGTATTTTGTTGCCTATACATGCATTAAGCCATTGGTCTACTGATAAAATGATAGCATTCATGAACCAGTATTGGTAGAGAAATATTAATAAGGCTACAAAAATTGTCTATCTCACTTGTCCCACCTGTCCAAAGTATAATCCAGGGAAACCTGTTCACAAAGTGGATTTCACACAGCTTCCCTGTCTCATGGATGTAAACATGTTTTAGTCATGGTGTATGTTTCTCACTGAACTGAAGCTTTCTTATTCACAGGCCAGTGCTGCTTTTGTAGGTAAAATTTGGTTAGAAAAGATTATCCCTACCAGGGGAACCCCTCTTGAACTTCATTATGATGAGGAAGCCCATTTTAGCAGTCAGATACTTCAATAATGCTCTGCTCTTTGGCTGGTTTTACAATACTTTCATTGTGCACACCAGCCTCAATCATCAGGGTTAGTCAAACACACCAATAGCATTAAGACTCTACTGCCAAAATCTGTAGAGACCCTCGAAATACCATAGCCCGAAGCAGTGCCATTTGTCCTTCTAAATCTATCAACTCCCTATGGAACTCGTAGGCTCTCATCCTTTGAGATAGTCGCAGATGTCCAATGTACTTTGGCCCCTGCCTCCTTTGACCCACAGTAGGTAAAGGAGATATACTTTACAATATTGTAAAGGCCTAACTGCTTCTATTAAAATAATCATGCTATGGTAGACCAATCTTTTCACAATCCACTCAGGGAGACAAAGATCTTAAGCATAATACCTTGCAACCTATTGGAAGACACTTCCAGAAAGACTCTCTTCAAACTCACTGGAAGGGCCCTTATCAGGTATTGCTAATCAATGATTGTGCTGTCAAACTCCAAGGAATAGACTCCTAGATTCATGTGACATACCTAACCAACGTACCAAACCCTGACTGGACCTGCACACCATCTGGTGACCTGAAAGTAAATATTTCTCAGAATTGAAGCAGAAGACATCTGATGAGACAGCTTCCCCAAGATGTCTGGATCAGACCTATCTATCTTTCTCTCACTGTTTGCTTCTACTATCTCTTTTGTGGAAACAGTGCCAATGTCTGCACTTCCCAAACCCTTGCCAAAGGGACAATACCTCTTCTCTTGACCACAGCCTTTTGGAAATAACCTTGTCATGATCTCATGACAAGTATTTTCACTTGCTCCTTCTGAAGGATTAGAAGTTTCAAGATTCACAAAAGTCTTTTTTCATCTAGACTATTAACAGACTCTGGATTCTTATCCATATTCATGGTTTCCAGATTCATAACTTTTCAGACTATATTATTGATAACATTTAGTTCCAAATAATGCTTTTGAAATAACAAACATTTTTGTTTTTTTTAATTTTTTTTTAACGTTTATTTATTTTTGAGACAGAGCGAGACAGAGCATGAATGGGGGAGGGGAAGAGAGAGGGAGACACAGAATCTGAAACAGGCTCCAGGCTCTGAGCTGTCAGCACAGAGCCCGACGCGGGGCTTGAACTCACGGACCGCGAGATCATGACCTGAGCCGAAGCCGGCCATTCAGCCGACTGAGCCACCCAGGCGCCCCATTGAAATAACAAACATTTAATACATCCTTGAAGCTTTGCTATTTTCATTGCAAAAAGTTCATTATATTGCTTCATAATTATACCTGCATCATATTTTCCCAAATGCACTAGGTTAACTCTTTCAGTGTGTTCCTGCAGTATTACTATTCTGCTTTCATGGCCCCTTTAAGCAAAGACTTTCAGGAGGCGTACATCATTTGCCTTGATGGGAAAAACCCCGAAGTCTGAATAAATTCCAATAGATGTTTAAATTGGTACTTTCAGACCTAGTGTCCTGGTGTAGAGCTATCATACAATTTGGAATTATTATGTTACTTCTTCTGTTCTATATAATTATTTTATATTTTATATTTTTTTGCCTGTGAAACTTTTACAATGATGTACCCAATAAAGAGATGGTTTCCAATGCTTATGATCATGATACATATGAACTATTGATGATAAGTGCCTGAGAATTCTCTCTCCTAACTTACCCTGTTATTCAAATGTGGCCTTGTTTCCAACTGCTCTGCTCTTTCCCTCTGACACAGGGAAAGGTCTTTCTTGGCACACAGGGGCAAAACCACTAAATACAAAAAAACAAACAACTGATTTTTGATCAGTCATGCTTTCAGAAAAAAATCTTGATCAAAAGGGGGGACATGTGAAAATTAATAAAGGGAAACCACTAAAATGGACTTGGGATGTTAGAAGGGGAGGCAGAAAGGGGGAGCAGTATCACTCAATGAAAATTTCAGGAAGACTTTTCAGTTACAGACCTCAACAAAAGAACCATCAACAAGAAAGAATCATCCATGACTGATCCTAACAGAGAAAGACATACACCACATTTCCTACAAGAAATTGGCTAGTCCAGGGGCGCCTGGGTGGCGCAGTCGGTTAAGCGTCCGACTTCAGCCAGGTCACGATCTCGCGGTCCGTGAGTTCGAGCCCCGCGTCAGGCTCTGGGCTGATGGCTCAGAGCCTGGAGCCTGTTTCTGATTCTGTGTCTCCCTCTCTCTCTGCCCCTCCCCCGTTCATGCTCTGTCTCTCTCTGTCCCAAAAATAAATAAAAAAACGTTGAAAAAAAAAAATTAAGAAATTGGCTAGTCCAGCAACTCAGCCAATGAGAAATTGTCATCACTCTGAACTGTTGATTTTCTCCAATCGACTTTCATCCAAAACAACCCCTTCCAATTTCGTCCCTCTTTTCCATAAAATATTCATCTCCTTTGTTTGTTGGACTTCCCTGCAGTTTTGACATATTTGCTTGTCCCGAACTGCAATTCTCTGTTATGCCCAAATAAACTCATTTTGCTGGTAAAAAAACCAACAGTTTTATTTTTAAGGTTAAAACAACAACATAAACCCCCCTTCTTAAAATCCAGCCACATTAGCCTGCTTTAAATTCCCTCTTCCATACAGGCTTTAGAGAGAGCACTCTGGCTGAATCTCTAGGTCCGAAGTGTACAGGTTACTCATATAAATGCTGAAAGCCAAAAAGTGAATTTAACAAAAGTGCCTAGGACTGGTAGTCTCACTTTGCTTCTACTTTCCAGGGCTCTGTAATCAGGTTCTGCCAGCTTCAGGCATTCCAACGCAATGTCCTTTGCAGGTGTACCCTAGACCTCCCACCACAAAGAATTCATGTTCCCTGGACAGCAACAGATCTTTGAAATGATAAAGCCCTTTACCTCCACTTTCAAAAGATCCTACCAAATTTAGAGAGGAATTAGAAAGGTTGGTGGCCATTCACAAGCGTCCCCTACCCCATCCCACTGGAGGAAACAGATGACTCTTCTACAAATTATCTCCAAAAGGCCAATATTCAGGAGTTGAACTGTGTACTTAGGAAAAAGGCTTTATTAAAATGCTTTATACAGACTTTATAAAGCATAAATCTTTAAGTTCCCATTTTAATTAAAAATCTTCCTGAAATAAAGAAGCAAGTTTAATTAAAAAGGTAGGTCAAGCCCTTAATATTCAGGCTGCAATCCAGTTCTCCGGGGGAATTAAAAACAAATTGCTTTGTTGTAAGAATCTCTACAAAACCAGAAATACAACTGTAAAAACAAGTCAAAGCCCATCTATCTTTACCAATCCCCCAAACCTCACCTATTCCTCTCAAAATGCTTATTGATACAAAAGATCAGGATAGTGGAACAAAACTGTCCTGTACTTAAGAAAGGTAAATTTTAAATGGCAATTACTCGGGAACTCTTAGGAAAAAAGAATTTTTTTTTGCATTCTTTTTCTATTCCTTAAAATTATAAATCTTGTTATGTCTTTGAACTATAAATATAGCTCATACCACCTGAGATTGATGAACAGAAAGGGGGGAAAGAGGGCTTTTAAAATACAAACTGCTAGGGCACCTCGCTGATTCAGTCAGTAGAGAAGGTCCTGAGTTCGAGCCTCACGTTGGGGATAGATTTTACAAAAAATAAAGAAGGCAAATTGCTGAAAGTGTTCCAGCATCTCTGATAATAGGCATATATGCCCCAAGTCTTAACCTTGAAAAAAGCTTTGATACTTTCTCTGTGCCTTTGTGATGTCAATTTTCTATCCCTATTTTCCCTAGGACTGAAGAGCCATTTTTTGAAATGTAAACTTTAGGGAGAAATTTTTCATGAGAAATTACAAAAAAAAAAGAGAGAAAGAGACAGAAAGAAGATAGATACGTATTTGGAAATTGGGCCTATAATGCCATATCCACGAAAATTAGTAAAAACAAAAGCTATTAGATTTTTGTTTGTATCTGTGTGTTTATATGTGTGTCCATAAATATGGTGCACACGTCAGATATTTTCTCTACCTCCAAATGGCATTGTGAAAATGAATCTGTAACAGAGCTATGTTTACTTGGTTCTAATGCAAGTGCTTGTAAGGATTGCTCATTCTAAGACTCTCAGAAAGATAGAAACTGACCCAAATGGTTTTAGAGGTCATGTGATCTGGGAACATATCTAGTATTAAAACTAATTTAGAGTTGTTGGTTTAATTAAGATAGAGATGTCTTTAGAGTTATCAGCATTGAATATAAAACTTTGTTGTGCCTGTGTTTCCTGAAAGTTGAATAAGTTTGTTATCTCTGTTGCAAAATTTGTCAGAAAGAAAAAAAACTTAGCACAACTTTGATGCCTCATAAAGCTTTGTGGGTAATCTAAACATAATTGTTAAGAACAAATAAATTAAATAGGTATAAATAAGATAAGAAAGTTTATAGGTAAACTTTTGAACAGCTTCCAAAATATTTTTGGTAATCTTAAAGTTTTGCTAAGTTAAATGATAAGTTAAATTCACTATCTAGAGCATTTCCAAATAAAGTAAAATAATGAACGTTAAGTACAGAACGTAGGTTTATCTATTTTTCTCTTATTACAGAGAAACAAAAGATAAATTTGGGTCTGTTGGTAAACATATTTTGTGCTTAATTAAAAGATTGTACTGTGAAGATGCACATGTTTCTAGAAACCATGAAACGAATTCATAAATTTGCCAATATAAAGAATACCGGTATAACAGTTCACAATTGCTTACTACTTAGATTTCACTAGAAATTAAGGTTTTGTCACCAGCAAGTCCAAAAAACCTGACCTTACTGCCCACCTGCATGTATGTACTCACCTTTATCCCACATTTTTCCTTAACTACTTCTTTCCAGCTTATCTTTCTTTTAACTTGGGCAAAAGACCCAATGGGCATAGCATCCTGTGATGGAAACCGAAACTACCCCTCAAGCAATAATGACTGCCCTGATGAAGAGCTCCAGCCAGCCCAGACCACCCTGACCAGTTTGAGCTCATACCCTGACTCATACCTGCGCAAATGGACCACAGAGTGACCAAAAATTACCTTTATTTCATTTTAATGCTAAAATCTCTGCTCTTCTCTGCCTGAGGAACACAAGCCTCATTAACATAACATACAATGCACGTATAGGCATGTTTCTGTAAGGTACATGTAGGAACCTTATACCTGACTCTACATAGGATGACAAGGCTTCCCTTTCTAAATATTCATCCTAACCCTAAATAAAGGGAACCCATTCATCCTTGCTCAGGTAGTCATAGTTTCGGAAGTTATTCCTTGTGACCTTGTTTGCTGCAAATAAAGATTCCTTTGCGTGACAACTCTACCTGGTTGGTCTCTACCTGTAACTCAGCAAGAAGCAAATTCATGTTAGTTCAAATATAGTTTCTAAGAGTTAAGAATTCTAATAAGTGTAATTAAAACTACTGGAAATGGGAGGAGTTAAGATGGTGGAGCAGTAGGGGAGTCAACGCTTGCCTCATCCCTCAAGTACGGCTAGATAAAAATCAAATCATTCTGAACACCCAGGAAATCAATCTGAGAACTGAGAGAACACAGTGCACAACTAGAAGAAGCAAAGAGGCCACATGTCATGGAAGGCAGGAGGTACAGAGACATGATTTGGGGGAGAAAAAAATTATGGGTGCTGCTGAGGGAAGGGAACGCTGACCACAGGGAGAGAGAGAGAGAGAGTGAGAGCACACAGTGTGCAGGGGACTACAAAAGAAAAACACTTCCCAAAGCCTTTGATGGGGAAAATGAGAGGGCCTGATTATTGCAAGCTTTTACAAGCAGTGGAGCTCAAAGTCTCAAGTTTTGGAAGTCCACACCGTCTCCGGGGTGGAGCCCGGCAGGCATAGTGGTGCTCCTGTCAAGAAGGAGAGCAGAGGTCCAGGAGCAGACAGCATGCTCTGAGGATCCCCTGGGTGGCACTGGGAGAGGCAGTTCCTCTTCTTGGAGTGCGTTTGGGAGAGGTGGCACTGTCTCTCAGGGGACAAAAGAGTGGGGAGGCACTATTGCGCTGCCCTGTTCATTAGCATAGGAACAGAGACACCTGCTGAGGGGAGCTAACCTGGACGATGGCTTTCTGCTGCACTTTACCATAAACTTCAAGCCCCTGTGTGTTTGTGCAACTGCCCTTCTGGGACAAACTAGCACCAGGCACAGCACAGTGAGACCCTCCCCCAGAGGATCAGCACAAGACTGTGCTGTGCCCAGTCACTAAAATTTGGAGTTTTGAAACCCAGCCAGTACATCTGAGATTAAACAGGAGCACTACACCACCAGGTGGGCAGATGGCTCGGACACAGAATGAAGACAAGGATCAGAGGGATACCTGGGACACACGAGGGGAGATTGTTTGCCTTTCTGTGAGGGCTTCCTGGAGGTGGGTGTGAACTCGCCTCTCCGGTGATGAGAGAGTGGGCTGATGCAATTTTTACCCCCACCAATCAGCACAGATAGACTTCAGTGACCAGCACAGCCCCCACAATGGAGGCTTGAACCACTGACACGAAGCCTCACCTCCCTGTGCTCTATAGATGTTTTACTTGGGCAAGTGTGCCTAAGAGCCAGAGCAGCAGCAGGCCCCTCCCTCAAAAGACCAGCAGAAACCTCCTACACACACAAAGTCTACTGACCAAAAAGTGCTGTAAATCTTCAGTTCAAGGAAGTGGAAATAGGACATAGCCTCTTTTAACAAACAGACCAAAACACACCTAGTTAAAACTTGCCACACACTGGACAAGGTCCAAGCACTCTCCACTACAGGCAAGGAGAAATTCTGCAGAGGACTGACCTGAGGAAAAGAGCACCCAAAACACAACAGCAGAGTCCACACAGCATATACCAGAAACACTTCCTGAAGTGCCAGGCCCTGGAGAGTATATGACCTTTTCTTAATATAGCCATTACTCTCAGGAGCAGGAAACATAACAGACTTTCCTAACACATAGAAGCCAGAGATCTAGATAAAATGCCAAGATGGAGGAATTCATCCCAAAAGAAAGAACAAGAAAAGGTCACAGCCAGGGATCTAATCAAAATGGATATAAGCAGTATGCCTGAACCAGAATTTAAAACAAGAATCAGGACACCCGGGTAGCTCAGTCGGTTAAGCATCTGACTCTTGCTTTCAGCTTAGATCACAATCTCATGGTTCATGAGATCCAGCCCGTGCTATCAGCACGGAGCCTGCTCAGAATTCTCTCTCTCTTCTCTCTCTGCCTCCCCCCTCACTTGTGCTCGCTCTCTCTCTCTCTCTTTCTCTCTAAAAATAAATAAATATTTTTAAAAGTAAATAAAACAACAATCACAAAGATACTAACTGGGCTTGAGAAAAGCATGGAAGACATCAGGGAGTTCCTTACTGCAGAGATAAAAATCTAAAACCAAGTCAGGACAAAATAAAAAAAAACACTATAACCGAGATATGAAACCCACTGGATGTAATGACAAGGACGGAAGAATCAGAGGAACGAATAAGTCATATAGAAGATAAAATTATGGAAAATAATGAAGCTAATGAAAAGAAGAGGAAAAGAAAAATATTGAATCATGAATGTAGATTTAAGAAACTCCGTGACTCCATAAAGCATAATAGCATTCATATCATAGGAGTCCCAGAAGAAGAAGAGAGGGAAAAGGGGGCAGAAGGTTTATTTGAGCAAATTATACCTGAAAATGTCCTTAATATGAAGAAGGAAACAGATATCCAAATCCAGGATGGCACAGAGAATTCCCATCAAAATCAACAAAGGCAGGACAACACCAAGACATATCCTAGTAAAATTCACAAAATACAAAGATAAAAAAAAATCTTGAAAGCAGCAAGGAAAAAGAAATCCCTAACCTACAAGGGAAGACAAATAAGATTAACATAAGTTCTCTCCACAGAAACTTGGCCAGAAAGGAGATGCATGACACACTCAATGTGCTAAATGGGGAAACTATGCAGCCAAGAATCCTTTATCCAGCAAGGCTGTCATTCAGAATAGAAAGAGGGATAAACAGTTTCCCAGACAAACAAAATGTAAAGGAGGTCGTGACCGCTAAACCAGCCCTGCGAAAAATATTAAAGGTGACTCTTTGAGTGGGAAATAAAGACCAAAAGGAACACAGACTAAATGTCCTAAAATGAGACTGGTTATTCAGAGAAGGCTTAGGACAAAATTTCAATGAAAAACAAAGTTGTAGAAGGTTTGTGAAGGGAAAGCTTTGGAAAAGAATTTTATATGTAGTTAGAACTAAGACTGAAATGAATGAATTAAAAGTACACTGGTAGGGGCACCTGGGTGGCTCAGTCAGTTAAGCATCTGACTTCGCCTCAGGTCATGATCTCACAGTTCATGAGTTTGAGCCTTGCGTCAGGCTCTGTGCTGACAGCTCAGAGCCTGGAGCCTGCTTCAGATTCTGTGTCTCCCAATCTCTCTCTACCCCTCCCCCGCTTGCACTCTCTCTCAAAAATAAACAAACATTAAAAAAATAAATAAGTAGAAGTATACTGGTATAAGATTGAAATTCAATTGGTGTGCTCCTGATAGAAACTGTAAACAAAGTTTTTTCTTTTTCCTTTATCTTCCCAGAAAACCAAAGTGTCTATGTTTTATCTTTACCAGGTCTTTGATTACTTAGGAAAACTGAAACTTCTCAATGTTTAAGGAGCGAAGTTTGACTAGCACTTATGTAAACTTCTGTAGAGTTTCTTATTACCACCTTGGTTAAATAATTAAATATTAAGTTGTGTAATAATCTGTAATCCTATTTAGGTATGTGCTTTAAAACTTTCTGAGGTTTTTGACAAAATTCCCAAGATTCAAATTCTAAATGGAAGTCTTTCTTACTTGTATTTAGTCTCATTTGTTTGGTATGCTTAAGTTACATGGGAAGTACCGTCAAACAAACAAAGACCTTTCTAGGTTATATTGTATAAGTAAAGGCTAGAACTGTTTTAGAAATTATATGAAATTCCTAAAGTTTTAATATGTTCTGGTACAAGACCATCATTTGACATTCTAATTATTGAAATGTTATATATCATAGAAACAACCAGATTTCCTTGTCAACTGTATTATAATGAACTCTCATCAGATTTTTAACCATGGCCACTTTTATTTATAGTTATTGTCCTTATGTTCTTGAGAAATGTGTTTCATGTTCAAGGAGATTCATAAAAAGAATTTTCTAACAAACATAGGTTTTTGATATCTTTAAGATCATAAAACTTAACTGGGTAAGAATCCCTGGAACTGGGGCGCCTGGGTGGCTCAGTCGGTTAAGCTTCCGACTTCGGCTCAGGTCATGATCTTGCAGTCCGTGAGTTCGAGCCCCGCGTCGGGCTCTGTGCTGACAGCTCAGAGCCTGGAGCCTGTTTTGGATTCTGTGTCTCCCTCTCTGACCCTCCCCCGTTCATGCTCTGTCTCTCTCTGTCTCAAAAATAAATAAACGTTAAAAAAAAAAAAATCCCTGGAACTATTGGGGATACTGCCTTCAAACAATAAAAATTAATAACATTGGACTAAATGAACTGAGGAAGATGACTATAGTTTTTATGACTCTTATTTCAAACATTGCTGGTTCTATAATGTTTGCTCTTCCAGATTTAAGGAAGTTTTCTCTTACCTGTGACTTATACAAATATGATAAAGTATTCCTTTGTGTACAAATTGAGACATTTATCTTTTCTCCCTCGAGGATTCAGCAACTCTCTGTGAGTATTCTTTCATGGCAGTTATAATTATTTGCATAAGTTCAGTGAGAATCTGTTCTCCTTGCAACAAGACACCATTGGAAACATTGGTTATATTACCAAGGCCTTGACTGGAATGTCATATTTGACAAAAACATGCATAGACTCATACGACCAGATAGCTTTAAGGACCTAAGGTTGACTTTATGGAGCCAACAGAGTCCCCGTGGAAATGTTAACTGTTCCTTACAGGGTTCCCAGCAGCTTTACCAGGTGAGTAAAGAATGTCACTTCCTTGCAGGTACAGGAAACCTCAGGATATTTGGGGGACCTCGAGAGGAAGAATTTACCCAAATCTATAGGTATTGCAGGCAAATCTGATGGCAAGTCTTTGGCTTGGCTTCTGGCCTTGAGAGGCTGTTAAAGGCTCAATCTGAAATTCCTTATAAAAGTTCCAGCAAAGCAGATTAAAATAAAACTTATATGGTCAATCATTATTCTTACTGAGTTTATTGAAATAATTAGGCCAAGTTTATTAAAACTGGACTTATTTCACAAACAAACTAGTCTTGATTTGGCTATCTTTGATGGAAAATAGGGTGGCTTTAGAGAAAAATTATGTTTTAATAACACATCTTTGTCAATGTTAGATTCTAGTTCTGATTGTCCTTTAGTTTTTGCTGTTTGCCTATAAAACTGGGTTAGATTCTAAATTCTGATGTCCTTGAATATCTTGTTATGACTCTCCAAACTAAGATTTCCAATCTTCTCCCATTCTATTGACTTAAAATCATTAAAAACTAAAACTGCTCTTTTTCCTACAGCCCTGCAAACTGAAGCTGGATAACTCAATGAAAACTTCAGAGAAGTTGCCACAAAACTCACATATAGATAGTCAACAGTGCCTATTGCTCTATAGGCCACTCAAAAGTATCACCAGAAACATTTAAACTATAATCCAAAAGGACCCATCAGACTGCCACTGCAGTCTGATCTTAAGACTTATTTCCTCTTGACGCATCCAGGTGAATCTCCAGATGGTGGTCCACAACTACCCTGAAAGGAATCCAGAAACAAATGACTATCAACACCCACTACACCAAGCCACAACTTCCTTCTATTCCCTACTGCCCATCCAGGTTTCCTACAATTTAGATAGCAAGGAATTCTGGAGCCCTCAGGCAGGGTCAACATCCCATACCAGCATGAGGTAGTTACAGAAGATAGACCATCACCCAATTTTCCCTTAAAAGGTATTAGGGCCCAGAGTCCTTGATGGGGGAATGAAGTAGGCAGTTAGGTTCCAACAGGAAAGAAGAAGTCTTGGCCAGCTACTGGGAAATCAGAGGCCCATCCTGGCAGCACTCCACAAGAAGCCAGATCAAACCAGACAGGCCCAAGATGGTAGATGCCATGACAGGAAACCCCTGCCCAAATAAGCAAGAAAAGGCACGAAACCTTGCTTCCAAGAAATCCCTGCCCTTAGTAATGAATATTCCACCCCCTCGTTAACAACTGTCAATAAAAGATACAAATCCAACCCCCAGGATGTGCAGTTCTCTCTCTCTTAAGCTCACCCACTTTAAAAAACTTCCCCATTTGTGTTGCTCATTTGCTGTCTCATGTTTGTTCTTGAATTTTTTCTTGTGACAAGACCAAGAATCTTTAGCAACATCTCTGGGACAGGCTGAGTTGAGGCCCCAGTTCGCCCAGCAACACCATGAAATCAGTGTTCCCCAATCACTGCCCACCTAAGCTCCAGCCATTTTACCAAAGCTCCAGCCATCCCCCCAAAGTGGCCCTGGTGTGATGTACAGAGGGACACCGAGGAACAGTGAGGACTGTAACTCCAGCCATGTCACCAAGGCAACATAGGCAGAAAGCACACCAGGGCACATCAGGGCCACACCTGCTTTAGCCCCTGACAATGTGTGGAACAGCCCCTTGGGTGGAACACCTAGGACCTCCCAGCCTGCACCCACTTTACCTCCAGCTGTCCTGCCATAGCCCTCCTGCATGGAGCACCTTGAGACCTCCCAGCCTACACTGCATCAACTCCAGGTCTGCTGCTAGAGGGAGTGGCCTCCACTCCACACAGGGAGTGGCCCAGGATCACTTGGCCTGCACCTGCTTCAGCTCCTGCTATCTCATTAGGTAGTCTCCTGCATGTGACAACCTGGGACCCTCCTGGACTGTACTGACTTCAGCTTCAACTATCCTTCCAGGGTGCCCCTGGCCCACACCTACTTCAGCTCCAACAGAAAACCAAAGCTACCAGGCACATTCTGGTAGGGAAAGTTCCTTTCAAAGCTAAGGGAAGTAGCTATTTGTCTAATTCATTGAAACAAACACAGTAAGTCAAACAAAATAGAGGAATATGTTCCAAATAAAAGAATAAGACAAGACTTCAGAAAAAGAACTAAACAAAACAGAGACATGCAACCTACCTGATAAAGAGTTCAAAATCATGACCATAAAGATGCTTTCTGGAGTGAAGAGTGGATGAACTGTGTTAGAATTTCAACAAAGAGACAGAAAATATAAAAATGAACCAATGAGAATTGAAGAATACAATAATTGAAGTGAAAAAAAAATACCTAGAGGGAATCAACAGCAGGTGAGGGGATGCAGAAGAATGAGTGATCTGAAAAACAGGATAATGGAAAGTACCCAAGCTGAACAGAAAAAAAAAAAAAAAAAAAAAAAAAAAGAATTAAAAAAATGAGGATAGGTTAAGGAATTTCTGGGATAAATCAGATATACAAACTTTGCATTATAGAGATACCAGAAGAAGAGGTGGGGGTGGGGGTGGCAGAAAACTTATTTGAAAAAATAATAGCTGAAAAGTTCCCTAACTTGGGGAAGGAAACAGACATCTAGGTGGAAGCAGAGACAGCCCCAAACAAGATGAATTCAAGGAGGTTCATACCAAGACAAATAATAATTAAAATGCCAAAGGTTAAAGATATAAGAGAATCTTAAAATAGCAAGAGAAAAACAACAAGTAATGTACAAGGGATCTCCCGTATGGCTATCAGCTCATTTTTCAGCAGAAACGTAGACCAGAAAGGTGTGGCATGATATATTCAAAGTGCTAAAAGGGGGGAAAAAAACCCTACAACCAAGAACACTCTATCAATAAAATTATCACTCAGAATTAAAGGAGAGATAAAGAGTTTCCCAGACAAAAGTTAAAAGGTCATCACTAATAAACTAAACTGGCATTACAAGAAATATGAAAGGGACTTAAGTGGAAAAGAAAAATATGAAAGGAAAAACATGAAAGAAAAAAGCAAACATACAATAAGAGTAAAAGCAAACATACAATAAGAGTAGTAGATCGATCATTAATACAGCTACTGTAAAGGCTGAAAGTAGTAAAATTGATTATATCTAAAAAATGTTACAGGAGTCACAAAAAAAAAAAGATGTACAATATTACATCGTGTACATAAAACATGGAGAAGGTTGGAAAAATGTTATGCTAGAATGTGTTCAAACTTAAGCGACCATCAACTTAATATAGACTGCTATATATTTAGGATGTTATATACGAACATATGGGATCCACAAACCAAAAACCTATCATAGACACACAAAAATTAAAGAGAAAGAACCAAAGCATAAAAATAAATAAAGACAGACAGCAACATGCAGAAGAATGAAACTAGACCACTTTCTTACACCATTCACAAAAATAAACTCAAAATGGATAAAGGACCTGAATGTGAGACAGGAAACCATCAAAACCCTAGAGGACAAAGCAGGAAAAAACCTCTCTGACCTCAGCCGCAGTAATTTCTTACTTGACACATCTCCAAAGGCAAGGGAATTAAAAGCAAAAATGAACTACTGGGACCTCATGAAGATAAAAAGCTTCTGCAAAGGAAACAATCAACAAAACTAAAAGGCAACAGACGGAATGGGAAAAGATATTTGCAAATGACATATCAGACAAAGGGCTAGTATCCAAAATCTATAAAGAACTCACCAAACTCCATACCCGAAAAACAAATAATCCAGTGAAGAAATGGGCAGAAGACATGAATAGACACTTCTCTAAAGAAGACATCCAAATGGCCAACAGGCACATGAAAAGATGCTCAACGTTGCTCCTCATCAGGGAAATACAAATCAAAACCACACTGAGATATCACCTCAAGCCAATCAGAGTGGCCAAAATGAACAAATCAGGAGACTATAGATACTGGAGAGGATGTGGAGAAACGGGAACCCTCTTGCACTGTTGGTGGGAATGCAAACTGGTGCAGCCACTCTGGAAAACAGTGTGGAGGTTCCCCCCAAAATTAAAAAAAGATCTACCCTATGACCCAGCAATAGCACTGCTAGGAATTTACCCAAGGGATACAGGAGTGCTGATGCATAGGGGCACTTGTACCCCAATGTTTATAGCAGCATTCTCAACAATAGCCAAATTATGGAAAGAGCCTAAATGTCCATCAACTGACGAATGGATAAAGAAATTGTGGTTTATATACACAATGGAATATGACTTGGCAATGAAAAGAGAATGAAATTTGGCCTTTTGTAGGGACGTGGATGGAACTGGAGAGTGTTATGCCAAGTGAAATAAGTCATACAGAGAAAGACAGATACCATATGTTTTCACTCTTTTGTGGATCCTGAGAAACTTAACAGAAGACCATGGGGGAGGGGAAGGAGGAAAAAAAAAAAGTTAGAGAGGGAGGGAGCCAAACCATAAGAGACTTTTAAAAACTGAGAACTGAGGGTTGATGGGGGGTGGGAGGGAGGAGTGGGTGGGTGATGGGTATTAAGGAGGGCACCTGTTGGAATGAGCACTGGGTGTTGTATGGAAACCAATTTGACAATAAATTTCATATTAAAAATAAATAAATAAATAAATGAAAAAATAAAGTCATCAATCACAAGGGAAGAGAGCCAAGAAGAGAAAAAAATGAAACTCCAAAAACAACTAGAAAGCCATTAACTAAATGGCAATAAGTACATCAAGAATTACTTTATTTATTTATTTATTTATCTATCTATCTATCTATCTATCTGACAGAGAGAGCACATGAGCAACAGAAGGCCAGAGAGAGAAGGAGAGACAGAATCCCAAGCAGGCTCTGCACTTCCAGCGCAGAGCCCAACCTGGAGCTTGAACCCACGAACTGTGAGATTATGATTTAAGTCAAGAGCCAGATGCTTAACTGACTGAGCCACTCAGGCTCCCCATCATCAATAATTACTTTAAATATAAATTATCTAAATGTTCTAATCAAAAGACATAGATGACTGGATTAAAAAACAAGACCCATCTATTTGCTGCCTAAAAGAGACTCACTTCAGACCTAAAGACATATATACAGACTGAAAATGAAGGGACATAAAAAGATATTTTATTCAAATGTAAGTAAAAAAGAAAGCTGGAGAGCAATACTTATAACAGACAAAATAGACTTTAAAATGAAGACTGTACAGAGAGACAAAGGCATTACATAATGATAAAGGAATCCATCAAGAGAATATAACAATTGTAAATATCTATGTACCCAACACAGAAGCATCTAAATACATGAAGCAATTAACAACTGACATAAAGGGATAATACAATAATAGTAGGAGACTTGAGCATGCCACTTACATCAATGGATAGATCATCCAGCCAAAAAAATCAGTAAGAAAATAGTGGCTTTAAATGACACATTAGACCAAATCGACTTAACAGATAGATACAGAACAATTCATCCCCAAACATCAGAATACACGTTCTTTTCAAGTGCCCAAGGAACACTGTCCAGGAGAGATCACATGTTAGACCATGAAACAAGCCTCAAAACATTTACGAACACCAAAATCAGGCACCTGGTGGCTCAGACGGTGAAGCATCCGACTTCAGCTCAGGTCATGATCTTGCAGTTCATGAGTTTGAGCCCTGCATCAGGCTGTCTGCTGTCAGCACAGAACCCACTTTGGATCATCTGTCTCTCTCTCTCTTTGCCCCTCTCTGCTCACATGCTCTCTCTCTCTCTCTCTCAAATATAAAACATTTGGGGGAAAAAAAAAAAAGCTTGTCACTTTAAGAACACCAAAATCATATCAAGCATCTTTTCCAACCATGATGGTATGAAACTAGAAATCAATTTAAAAGAAAACTGGAAAGGGGTGCTTGGGTGGCTCAGTCGGTTAAGCCTCTGACTTCAGCTCAGGTCATGATCTCATGGTTCATAGGGTCGAGCTCCGCGTCAGGCTCTGTGCTGACAGCTCAGAGCCTGGAACCTGCTTCCGATTCTGTGTCTCCCTCTCTGTCCCTCCCCTGCTCGTGCTCTGTCTCTGTCTCTCAAAAATAAATAAACATTAAAAAAAAATTTTTTTTTAACTGGAAAAAGTACAAACACATGGAGGCTAAACAACATGTTACTAAGTAACCAATGGTTCAATGAAGAAATCAAAGAAGAAATTAAAAAAATGCATGTAGACAAATGAAAATGGAAACACAATGGTCCAAAATCTTAGGGACATAGTAAGAGCAGTTCTAAAAGGGAGGTTTATAGCACTACAGGCCTCCCTCAAGAAACCAGAAAAATCTCAAACAATCCAACTTTCTACTTGAAGGAAGTAGAAAAAGAAGAACAAAGCCCAAAGTTAGTAGGAGGAAGAAAATAACAAAGATTAGAGCAGAAATGAATGAAATAGAGATTAAAAAACAATAGAAAATATTAATGAGGGGTGTCTGCGTGGCTCAGTCGGTTGAGTGCCTGACTTTGGCTCAGGTCATGATATTATGGTTCGTGAGTTTAAGGCCCACATTGGGCACACGGCTGTCAGTGCAGAGCACACTTTGGATCCTCTGTTTCCCTCTCTCTGCCACACCCCCCTGCCCACTCACACTCTTTCAAAAATAAATAAAATTTAAAAACATTAAAAAAAAATCAATGAAACCAAGAACTGGCTCTTTCAAAAGATAAACAAAATTGATAAACCTTTAGCCAGCCTCACAAGGAAAAAAAGTAGAGGACCTAAGTAAATTAAATCAGAAACAGAAGAACAGATGGGGCCCCTGGGTGGCTCAGTCGGTTAAGCATCTGACTTTGGCTCAGGTGGTGATCTCATGGGTCATGATTTCAAGTACCACATCAGGCTCTGTACTGACAGCTCAGAGCCTGGAGCCTGCTTCAGATTCTGTGTCTCCCTCTCTCTCAAAGAATGAGTAAACATTAAAAAAAAAATTTTTTTTAAAAGAAAAAGAAACAGAAGAACAGAAATAACAACTGACATCACAGGAATACAAAGCATTCTAAGAGACTAGCAAAAAAAAAAATTATATGACAACAAATTGGGCAACTTAGAAGAAATGGATAAATTCCTAGAAACATATAATCTTCCAGGACTGAATCAGGAAAAAGTAGAAAATCTGAACAGACTGATTACTAGTAACAAAGTTGAATCAATAATCAAAAAACTCCCAACAAACAATAGCCCTGGATCAGATGGTTTCACAGGTGAATTTTATCAAATATTTAAAGAAAAATTAATACCAATTCTTCTCAAATTATTTCAAAAAATAGAAGAGGAAGGAAAATTTCCAAATTCATTCCAAGAGGCCGGCATTACTCTGATACAGAACCAAAGACACTAAAAAATAAGAAAACTACAGACCAAGATCTTTGATGAACACAGGTGCAAAAGATCCTCAACAAAATTCTAGCAAACCAAATTCAACAATACATCAAAAGGACCATTCACCAAAATCAGGTGGGATTTATTCCAAGGATGAAAAGATGATTCAATATCCGCAAATCGATCAACATAATATATCACATTCAAAAACGAAGGATAAAAGCCATATGATCACCTCAATAAATGCACCAAAAGCATTTGACAAAATACAACATTCATAAAAAAAGCTCTTAACAAAGTGGACACAGAAAAAACATACCTCAAAATAATAAACACCATATAGGACCAAGCCAATGCTAACATTTTACACAATGGTGAAAATTGAAAGCTTTTCCCCTAATATGAGGAACAAGACAGGATGTCCATTTTCACTACTTTTATTCAACATAGTACTGGAAGTTTTAGCCATAGCAATCAAACAAGAAAAAGAAATAAAAGGTATCCAAATTGGTAAGGAAGAAGTGAAACTGTCACTATTTGCAGATGACATGATACTATATATCCCTAAAGACTCCACCAAAAAAATATTAAACTTAATAAATGAATTCAATAAAGTTTCAGGATACAAAATTAATATATGGAAATCTGTTGCATTTCTATACAGTAATAATGAAGTAGGAAAAAAAGAAATTAACAAAACAGTCCCATTTACCATTGCACCAAAAAAATAAAATACCTAGGGATAAATTTAACAAAGGAGATGAACTATCTATACTCTGAAAACTATAAGACACTGATGAAAGAAATTGAAGATAACATAAACAAATGGAAAGATATAACATGCTCATGGACTAGAAGAATTAATATTGTAAAAATGTCCATATATTGAAGCAATCTACAGATACAGGACAATTCCTATAAAAATACCAATAATATTTTTCACAAAACTAGAACAAATTTGTATGGAACTTTAAAGACCCCAAATAGCCGAAGCAATCTTGAGAAAGAACAACAGTGGAGGTATCACAATCCCAAATTTCAAGCTATCCTACAAAGCTATAGTAATCAAAACAGTATAGTGCTGGCATAAAAACAGACCCATAGATCAACAGAACAGGATGGGGAGCCCAAATATAAACCCATGCTTATATGGCCAATTAATCTATGACAAAGGTGACAAGAATATACAGTGGGGAAAAGACAGTCTCTTCAATAAAAGGTGTTGGAAGAACTGGACAGGTATGTGCAAAAGAATAAAACTGGACTACTTTCCCAGAACACATAAAAATAAACTCAAAATGAATTAAAGACCTAAATGTGTGACCTGGAACCATAAAGCCCCGAGGACAAAATAGGCAGTAATCTCCCAGACATCAGCCTTAGCAACATATTTATGGCGATGTCTCCTCAGCCAAAAGAAACAAAAAGCAAAATTAAACTACTGGGACTACAACAAAATTAAAAGGTTTTATAAGTAAAAAAAAAAAAAAAAAAAAAAAAAAATCAACAAAATGAAAGGCAACCTATTGAATGGGATAAGATATGTGCAAATGACATATCTAATAAGGGGTTAATATCCAAAATATATAAAGAACTTACACAATTCAACACCAAAAATACAAATAATCCAATTTAAAACATAGGCAGAAGACCTGAACAGATATTTTTCCAAAGAAAATATACAGATGATCAGTAGACACATAAAAAGATGCTCAATATGACGAATCATCAGGGAAATGCAAATCAAACCACAAGGTATCACCTCAGACCAGTCAGAATAGCTAGTATCAAAAGACAAGCAATAACAAGTCTTGGTGAGGATATGGAATATAGAGAACCCTCACACACTGTTGGTGGGTATATTGGTGCAACTACTGTGGAAACAGAATGGAGATGCCTCAAAAAATTTAAAATATAAATATCATATGATTCAGTAATTTCACTACTGAATATTTACTCAAAGAAAACAAAAACACAAATTCAGAAAGATATATGTATCTCTATGCTTACTGTAACATTATTTACAATAGCCAAGATATGGAAGCAGCTCAAGTGTCCATCAATAGATGATTAGATAAAGAAAATATGGTATACATATATAATGGAATATTATTCAGCCATAAAGAGAATGAGATCTTGCCTTTGTGACATCGATGGACCTAGATGGCATTATGCTAAGTGAAACAGGATAGAGAAAGACAAATACCGTATGATTTCACTTATATGTGGAATATAAAAAAAAAAAAAATAAGCAAACAAAAACAAAATAGAAACTATTCATAAATACAGAGAACAAACTCTTGATTACCAGATGGGGGGGGCGCGGGTTGCAGGATGGACAAAATAGGCAAAGAGGATTGAGAGGTACAAACTTCTGGGTATAAAACAAATAAGTCACTGAGATGAAAGTACAGCATAGGGAATATAGTCGATGATACTGTAATAACATTGTATGGTGACATATTGTAACTACACTCATTGTGGCGAGCATTGCATAAGTATGGAACTGCTGATTTGCTATGTTGCATACCTGAAACTAATACAACATATAACTATACTTCAATAATAGAAAAAAATTTTAATTTTACTCAGTTGAATTTTTCTTCAAATTTTGTTCGAGAAGGCAAATGTATATAAGAAAATATCATGCTCCAGTGGAATATAAAGCATTGCTTAGAGCATAACTTTCTAAAGGGTCTGATTCTGATTCATCATTCTCTTGGAGCTATTTCTAACTCTGCAAATTGTAGATAAGTGATAATGCAAAATTATGCTTGCCTATATCCATGAAAATAAATTGTCAGATGGAGGGTTTCTGATTCCTAAAAGGAAAAAAGCCAATTTTGATGCCCTTTGCAAATTCACTTCTGTTTTCCTTTTTTTTTTTGAGTTCTCCTTTGAACTGGTTGTAACATCTTTTCTGGTTGCCTCATTTAATTAATGTCTTAATTAAATTTTTGGCATGTTAATTTTATTATTATTATTTTTTAGCTTTACTGAAGTAAAACTGACAAAATTGTAAGATTTAAAGTATACATGGGGTGCCTGGGTGGCTCAGCCGAGTGTCTGACTTCAGCTCAGGTCATGATCTCATGATTCACGGGTTCGGGGCCTGCGTCAGGCTCTGTGCTGACACCTCAGAGCCTGAAGCCTGCTTTGGATTCTGTCTACCTCTCTCTCTGCCCCTCGCCCACTCATGCTCTCTCTCTCTCAAAAATAAATAAACATTAAAAAAATATTTTTTAAGTATACAATGTGATAATGACATGTTCATTTTATAACTACTTTCAAAGCCTTGATTTTACCTTTTTCACCTTTCTGTAAGTAAGTAAGTAAATAAATAAATAAATATTTTTTAAAAAGGTGTCCAATTTGCCTTTGGGCTACACATGCAAATGAAGTTGAAATATTATGAAGTGCAGAGCCTGTGTGCATTTCTTGGAAAAGGAATAAACCATTTCAATCAGTAGCTCAAACCATCTCTCCAGAAATCAGAACAAAGAATTAACCTTGCAAGAGACCCTCTCTTAAAACAAGACGTTCTTGTCTTTACTACCTTACCCTACACAACAACCCAATCTTGCCATAAAGAAAGAAGGCAAGTTTGACTCAGAGGGAAACCAAATTTATTGATTTGTACAGGACCTAAGGCACAGAAACTCTTCTGTAATTCCTTGGCACCCTAGAGTCCCAAATCCAAATTCATCTATTATTCTTAGCTGGATTCCTGCTGATGCAACCTGGGTTACAGTAACTGACCCTTCCTCAGCTTTCTTTTCAATCCCACCCAGACTCACAATTTCTTTTTGCATTTCCATTTAAAGGGAGACAATTGCCATGGACTCACATACCATAAAGCTACTACGAGTCTTCCTCAATATTTCCCCAAGTCCTTAAAGCCACCCTAGACCCCATAACCTCTACCCAAGCTTCCACACTAGTGCAGTATGTTGATGACCTTTTACTCTGTAATTAAACTAACTCGGGAGCTTTTATAACTTCTTCATTCTCTTAAAGGCAATAGCTGAACAAGGCCATAAAACCTTTAAATCTAAATATCAGTGGGTACATGCAACTGTTATCTCTTCAGTATATGCGATACGTCAGGGCATTCAAAAGCTCACTCCATGGGGCATCTGGGTTGCTCAGTAGGTGAAGCGTCTGACTTAGGCTCAGGTCATTATCTCACTGCTTGTGAGTTCAAGCCCTGCATCGGACTCTGTGCAGACGGCTGGGAGCCTGGAGCCTGCTTCAGATTCTGTCTCCTTCTCTCTGCCCGTCCCCTGCTCATGCTTTGTCTCTCTCTCTCTCTCTCTCTCCCTGAAATATAAAATAAAAACATAAAAAATATATATATTCCAAAATGCCTTGAGTCATTTTGCCCAGCCCCTCCCCAAAACAGTTAAATGAATTTTTAGGGGCAGAGGGCTACTGCCACCAACAGATTCCTAATTTTGCAGTTTTTGTTAAACCTTTGTATGCTGTTGTCTCAGATATCACCCCAGAGCCCATTTTCTGGCTTTCAGAGGCATTAACCTCTTTTGAAGACATAAAATCAGCTCTGTCCACACTTCTGACATACCTAATTTTGACACACCTTTCCATTCATACAGCCATGAAAACAATGGCTTTGCTGCAGGCACTCTTGGACAACCTTTTGCCTCTCCTGAATGGCCAACAGCATATTTCTCACGCCAATTAGACCCTGTGGCATCAGGTATGCCTCCATGCTTACATGCAATGGCTACAGCTTCCAAATTGATGGGCAAACCCCCTACTCTTACATTAGGCTTCCCCATTCACCTATGTGTTCCCCATGCTGTGTTTGCTCTCTTACAAGTTCTTAAGTCACAGCATCTCTCTACCCAATGACAGACCACTTATGAATGATTAAGCTCTCTTGACTAACCCATTAACTTACATCACTGAAGAACTTTAAATCCAGTTACCTTACTAACCTCTCTGATAATGGAGAGCCCCACTCTATTCCCCACGATTGTCTTACAACTGTAAGTATGATCTCAAAACCACAAGAGTGTCTCTCAGACATCCCTCTAGATAATCCAGACTTACTTCCGTTTTGTGATGGCTCCTGTAAACAAAATTTCCAGGGAAACATAATCATTGGTTGTGCCATAATTTCCCCCCATAAAACACTTGGAGGCATATTTTTTGCTCACAGTAAAATAGCCCAAGTGGCTGAACTCCTAGCTCTTACTAGAGCTTATATACTGGTGGAAGGGGAAAACTGCTACTATTTACATGGATTCTGGAATCTGCCATGCTGTTGGCATAATATGGAAATTTCATGGATTCTTAACTTTGGTGGATACTCCCATTGCTAATGGGCTCATAAATGCTGACCTATTATGAGCTATACACCTCCCTTCTAAAATTACCATTATTCACTACTGAGTTCATACTAAGGAAACTGATAGTGTATCTTTAGGAAACCACAGGGCTAACAGAGCTGCTAAATATGCAGCCCAAAACATACCACTCCCCCATCCTCAATCCACCCAGTTTTTAACCCTACCTTTATCCCTGACTCATATTATTAATTATCATACAAATGCCCTCCAATTTTAAAAGACAATTACATACAAAAGGGTGGAAATAATTATCAGATGGATTATATATATTGGGTCAAATGGACTCCTTGTAGCCCCTTTTCTTATAACCTTTTGGCTAGCACTTATCTCCCCCCAAATGGGACACAAGTGTGTGAAAGTCAATGAAGGGAAACCTCACTAAAAGGAAGTTGGGAGGTTTGGCTGGGGGAGCTCTCACACTCTACCACTCATTTTCAATTACAGAACCAACAGGAAGTCTGCAACTCAAAGCCACTTTCCTTGGTAGCAGCTCAGCTACCAAGAGACAGTCACAAATCAGCCAATGAAAAGCCACTATATACTTCAAACTCCCAGTTTACTCTAACGGGCTTTTCGCTTATAACAGCCCTCCCAACTTCCCCCCTCCCCTCTATAAAAGAGCACCCCTCTTCTTGTTCTGCAGACTTGCCTATGGTTTTGCCACAAACTGCTTGTCCCAAACTGCAATTCCCTGCTTTTCCCACATAAACCCATTTGCTCTGATAAAACAACTGGCAGCTTATTTTTAAAGTTAACCTGTGCAAACAGATTAATTAAGGAACTAAAAAAAACAATTGGTTCTGCCGTGGCATCCGTAAAATTTCTGACCAAATTATCTCCCAGAGTACTACTCATACATCTTACCAAATCAGCATGCCCCTAAGAAGTCCTCTTAGGCCCACAATGCCCTTAATGGCATTTTAAATGGATTTTATAGACTCACCCCCTGCCTTGAGCTATTCTCCCTATTTGGCTATTATCTGCCTATTTAGTGAAGGGTCTGAATGCTACCTGACTGTGTAGACTGTATGCTACACTGATGTGCTCACGCCACAACAGCGGTAAAGAAATTAGTAACTGAGATTATTCCTCATTTGACATTCCTTTATGGACTGAGTTAGACGAAGGAACTCATTTTATAGCAGAGATAAACCGCCTGCTTGCAAAAACTCTGGGGCACTCATTAAAATTTCACATCCCCTATTAACCTCAATCATCAGAGCAAATGGAACATAAAAATCTAGATCTAAAAAGAACCTTAGAAAAGATGTGTCAAGAAACTGACTTATATGGCCAGAAAAACCAAACTTGGTCTTTATTAAAATCCAGAATACTCCATATAGGAGACATGGATTGATCTCTTTTAAAACAATGTTTGGGGGGCGCCTGGGTGGCTTGGTCGGTTAGGCGTCCGACTTCGGCTCAGGTCATGATCTCACGGTCCGTGAGTTCGAGCCCCGCGTCGGGCTCTGTGCTGACAGCTCAGAGCCTGGAGCCTGTTTCAGATTCTGTGTCTCCCTCTCTCTCTGCCCCTCCCCTGTTCATGCTCTGTCTCTCTCTGTCTCAAAAATAAATAAATGTTTAAAAAAAATAAATAAAACAGTGTTTGGTCGGGGCGCCTGAGTGGCTCAGTTGGTTAAGCTTTGGACTCCTGATCTTGGCTCAGGTCATGATTTCAGGGTTCATGAGATGGAGCCCTGCATAGGGCTCTGCACTGCCAGTGCAGAGCCTGCTTGGAATTCTCTCTCTCTCCCTCTCTCTCTGCCCCTCCCCTGCTCACATACTCTGTCTCTCTCAAAATAAAACATTTAAAAAAAAAAAAAAAAAGCCCAAACTGGTCTTTGTTCCTGCTAATGTAAACATCTGATGGACTGAGCAAGGGAGACAGGTAAATAATAAGGTGTGATATCCATGATCAGAAGAAAGTTACTCTGCCTTTTTTCCCTGGTGAGTTACGTGGGCCGCAGAAAATCTCTACAGAAGCTCAAAGACTATCCCTTGTCAGGGTGAAAACAATAGCTGAAGATTTTTCCTGTTACATTGAAAACAGACCTGCCACTGGACTTCTCCTGGATGACATACCAAGCTAGTATTACAACCAAACTCTGTGTTTGATGCTGAAAATGGCATTTTCTTTTTCTTTTTTTTTTTTTTGGAAAATGGCATTTTTAAACTTGGCAAGGAGATTAAAAATAACTCTAGCATAAAAGTTTGCCAAATCACCAAACGGGTTTACATATCAGCTGCCCCTCTTGTTAGATTGCCCAATACCACACACTATATTTGGGTGGATCAGAATTGCAGATTTCTTTGGCTCGATGACAGCAGTAAGCTTTATAGCTGCCAGAACCAAACTATAGACCTCCTACATCACTATTTCACAACCTGTTCTGCTCTCATAGACTGACAGGAAAAATAGAGATGTATGGATATTAACATTATCAATGGCAAAGGTCATGGAATACTCCAGACTTTAAAAATTACAGGTTTCAGGGTGCCTGGGTGGCTCAGTGGGTTGAGCATCCGACTTCAGCTCAGGTCATGATCTCATGGTTCATGGGTTCAAGCCTCGCATCGGGCTCTGCGCTGACAGCTTAGAACCTGGAGCCTGCTTCAGATTCTGTGTCTCCCTCTCTCTCTGCCCCTCCCCCTCTCAAAAATAAATAAACATTAAAAAAAGAAACTACAGGTTTCAAGGGTGCCTGGGTGGGTTGAGTGTCCCACTCTTGATTTGGGCTTAGGTCATGATCCCAGGGTCATGGGATCAAGTTCCGGGTCAGGCTCTGCACTGAGTGTGGAGCCTGCTTAAAATTCTCTCTCCTCCTCCTCCGGCCCCTCTCCCCTGCTTGCACTCCTTAGCTTTCTATTTCAAAAAAAAAAAAAAAAAAAAAAAAATTACAGGTTCCAACCTAACCTTGTCTGTAAATCATACCCCTCTTTTTTATTTTTAAGTTTATTTATTTATTTTGAGAGAGAGAAAGAACACAAGCAGGGAAGGGGCAGAGAGAGGGAGAGAGAGAATCCTAAGCAGGCCCCACCCAAACTGTCACCATGGAGCCAGAAGCGGGGCTTAATCCTATAAACCCTGAGTGTTGACCTGAGCGGAAATCAAGACTCTGATGCTGAACTGACTGAGCCATCCAGGTGCCCCAATCATAACCCCTTTTTATCTTATGTAGCAACAAAGTACATAAAGGGTTCCCACCTAAGTTTTCAGGACAATGTGGGTTCAGACCTGCCTCCTTCTGTCACTAAATACTCCACCTTACATGCCAAATTATAAACTTGGGTTCCTTTGTTCATAAAATTATGTCACACAAACACGCCTCTCAAAAAAATCATAGAAATTCTGCTTGTATATCTCAAGTCCACCTTCTTTTCAGCTTTAAGGGTTTTCATTCCCAAATCTTGGAGATTATGAATTAGAAAAGGCAATCCTAAATCTCTCTCTGTAGTAGAATAGTTCAATACCACTATGCAAACTTTGAAAACTCCAGTCAGAAGTTAACAGCTTAGCCTCTTTGGTACTGCAAAATCGTCATGCCCTACACACACTGGCAGCTCAGCAAGGAGGAACTCCTTGGTGAAAAATGTTGCATCCGTGTAAACCAAAGGGGACAAATAATACCTAACTTAAATCTGTCATAATAAAGGATTAATATTTGTCATCAGATAAATGAAACAGTAATATTTACTGGACGGATCTATTTCTGGGGTTGGGAGGCTGGCTTAATGGGATGTGGGGAAATGCGCTCTGATTTGTTCTTCTGTTTGCTTCCTCATTCTAATCTACATGCTTTTTTTTCTCTTTGCAGATCTCCTACCGCTCACTAGCTCAGTTTCTCTCTCCACATTCACCAGCTCAGCTTTTCATACTGAAACTCCCAGGGAAGTTTCAGAGGGAACTGGAGAGGCCCAGGGCAGGCTGCCCCCAAAATGTGCCACATGGCATATTGGTTATTTTGAATTGAAGCTACTTGGAAAAAGCACAAACACATGGAGGCTAAACAACATGTTACTAAGCACAACATGTTACTAAGTAACCAATGGTTACATGAGGCTACTTGGGAAATAGCCAGTGTAAGGACACAGACCTTCCTCTGTCCCCCACCCCCACCACCCCCTAGGCAGGAAATAAACCTTCCTTACGAAAGTTACCTTCCCTGTACTAAGAAGTAAAAAGACAACCTTATCACCAGAGATAGAGATTCTAAAGCTGAGAAAGTTGTAGAAACAAACCTTGTCACTTTTATTTTAAGTTTATTTAGACAGGGTGGAGGGGCAGATAGAGAGGGAGAGAGAAAATCCCAAGCAGGTTCCCCACTGCCAGGGCAGAGCCTAATGGGCTCAAACCCACGAACTGTGAAATTACGACCTGAGCCAATATCAAGAATCAGAAGTTTAACCAACTGAGCCACCCAGGCAAACCTTGTTACTTTTTACTAATCTAAAACCTCAGCCCAAATTCTTAGAATTCCTAATTAAAACTCTCAAACATTTATTTTCTTTATCCTGTTAATTCCTCACAAATTTATTGTCTTTTTGTCTAAAATGTATAAAAACTGCGAGTCTTGGTCATTTCTTTGGATCTTGATTTCATTATTGGGTCTCCATATGCGCCTAATGAATTGGGTTTTTCTCCTGTTAATCTGTCTCATGTCAATTTAATTCCTAAACCAGCTGGAAAAAGCTGGCAGGGAAGGACATTTTTTTCCTTCCCTAAAACTGCTTCCCCTAAGATATTTTTACCAATCGTCGGGTTAATAGATCCCTGAAAAACTCTAATGTTCTCTCCAGCTTCTGGACAGTAAGCCTTTGACCAAAAAGTAAAATGTTGATACCATTTTTAATGTGTTTTCATAGAATCACTCTCTGGATATTGAGCAGAAGTTTGGTGGTGAAGATACTTTGGAGAAAAAAAAATATTTTAATAAACAGCTGAGTTAGTTTCTGGGAGAACAAAGTTGCTAAAATAAATCTCAAGATTCTTGCTGGGCCTTTGTACTTCCACACAAGTCAGTGTTCAGCTGAATCCCTCCACCTGCTCAGGTGGAAAGCAGCAGAGTTGCAAACAGTGGTTGAAGGAGCTGAATAATACTATGCATAACCTTTAAGATTTTGGAGCTTCTATCCCAGTGATTGCTGGAGCTATACATGCATTCATATTTTACTGATAAACTACCCAGGAAAAAGTAATTTTGTTTCATCTAAGACATACCTAAGTACTGGGGATGGATAGAGGGGGAAGTCGCAGTGGAGAGGAGGGACAGCAGTGGTGATTTTCAGCACAGATTGCAACTTTTGTAGCTCTAGGGCATTAACCAATGTAAGAAATTGTCTAGTCTTATATTCACTACAGGCAGTTCCTGACTTTCAACAGTTCAACTTATGATTTTTCTACTTTACAATGCAGCAAAAGCGATATCCATTCAGTGGAAATCATACCTTGAATGTTGATGTTTTCCCAAGCAAGACGCAACGTGGTACAATCTTCTTTCGTGATGCTGTGTATCAGCAGCTCCAACTCCAAGTCTGCCACATAATCACCAGGGTAAACAACCGATGTACTTACAACCATCCTGTTTTTCACTTTCAGTACAGTATTCAATAAGGTGCATGTTCTTATAAAATAGGCTTTGTGTTAAGAGGATTTTGCCCAACTGTAGGCTAATGGAAGTGTTCTGAGCACATTCAAGGTCCACTAGGCTAGGTTACGACGCTGGATAAGTTAACCGTATTAAATGCGTTTTCAACTTACCATATCCAGAGGTGCCCCATCGTCTAAGTCGAGGAAGACGGAGCAGAAGAGGAAAGGATGGAGCAGCCCAACTGTGAGGCTGAGAAGACAGTTAAAGTCAGTCAGTCAAGGAGAGGGACCCTTTAAGTACTTTGCTGATCTAAGACTTGTCACCTAAGACTTGAAGTTGGGTTGCCAATCATCTTCTGGGTCTGCAGTCGCTGACAACATTTAGGGCCACATTCCCCCTTGTTCATTCGTATTTTTGTACCACTGCTTGGCAAGGGTCAGATCCTGAAGCTCTCCGGGTCTTGGCTCCTTCACCTGTAAAATGTGGGGTTTGCATCACAGAGGAGAGTTTCTGGAAAGCGCTCGGACAGCCAGCACACAGGTGTGGGAAGCGAAGCGCGGCACAGTCCTTCAGCCTTTTGGCTGAGGCTGGGGAGGCACAGATAGCAGGAAGGTGGGGTGTGCTCGGAGAGAGCGTGGGAAGGGGGCATACCAGGAAGCGAGGGCGCCTTAGGGGCTCGGGCGCCACGGCCACCTACGGGCTTCCTAGCTGCAGGGCGGGCCGGGGACTGAAGAAGCCTAGGCTCCTCCCGCACCCACGGCTTCCCGCCGGCAGACCTGCGCACGCTCTCCCCGCCCCACTGCTCGCCGGCACCGCCCCGGCGCACGGAGGCTGGACTTTAGCACAGGGGCGGACCCCACTCCCGCTCCCGCCTCTCTCCCCGCCTCCCTCTCTGGGTCCCGCCCCGCGGCGCAGGGGGCCGGGCTCCGGCGAGGGGGGCGGTGGCCGCGGCGGTGACAGCCGCTCCCCGCCCCCGAGGGTCGCCACGTCCCTCACGTACCGCCCGGCCGAGGCGCTGAGCGGCGACCTGGCTACCCCAGCTCCGGCTCCTCCGGCGGGGCTCGGCATGAGGCTGGCGCGGCTGCTTCGCGGAGCCGCCTCGGCCGGCCCGGGCTCCGGGCTGCGCGCGGCCAGCCCCGGCGCCAGCCGCAGCCTCACCTCGGACTCGGCCTCCGGGCCGGCGCCCGAAAGCGGCGTTCCGGGCCAGGTGGACTTCTACGCGCGCTTCTCGCCGTCCCCGCTCTCTATGAAGCAGTTCCTGGACTTCGGTGAGTGCGGCCCGGGCCTAGGGCCTTTGTGCGCGGCCCTGCTCGGGGAAATGCGGCCCCTGACCCGGGACGGGCCCGGCCCTCGCTGGCCCCCTCTCACCTCTGGCGCACCCCTCCTTCTTAACGTCTCCCCCCCCCCCCCCTCGCTGTAGGTGTTTCCTTCCTCCCTTGCGGACAGATCCCCAAGCTCAGGTGCACGCGCTGGCGGGCGGGATAAATAACCGGGGGCGTGTGCATTTTTATTGTGTATTGTTGAAAAACAAACCTGGAGGGCCGCGGGCGGAATGACCTCCCGCCTTTCAGCGCACGTGCGGAGCCGCGCTCTCTGCCAGGCGCCTTCCGAAGAGTAGAGCTCAGGCTGGAGGCAAGTGTGCTGCACACTCCCGGGAGTCGTGTTCGGATTCTGCACAGTGATGATAAATGCTCAGTTTTGTAGACGATGATTGCATAAAATTGGCGCGATGATAGGGGAAGCAGGTTATAACTGGCCCAATTGTTTCATAGAATGTTTTCCTTGCCACTTGCTTAATAGTGTTTCCACCAACAGCACATTCATTTCATCATCAGCAAGTAAGTGTTGAGCACACGTAAAGTGCGTGAGCACTAGACGTGGGGATTGCCACATTTCACCCTGTAGAGGCGACTGTCCACTTTCCTCGTCTTCCGGTGGGCCCTTGCTGGTTTTCTCTAGAAAGGATGCAACAGATTGCAGAGAAATTGCAAAGTTAGACTTATAACTTTGACTTCTCATATGGAGGCGTGGGGGGGGGGGGAAGGGAAAACTAATAAACTCGAATAAAGTCATAACATTTCAGTAGAAAAAGTTATCTTCTGCATTGTGAGTACTGTTAAGTCAGTAATGGATCTCTGGTGGGCTCAAAAGATATCAGCTTAGCTGGCAGCTTTATCTTAAAATTGTGGTGTACAGAGGCGAACTCTTTTTGGCGCAAAGCCCTCGGTTTTCTTTGTTGTTACTTTAAAATGACTGTAGTGTGATTAAGGGGTGAATTTGGCCTTGTTCACAGTATGCCATTAAACTTTCACAAGAAAGTGTTTTCCTTTAATTCGGTAATTACTGCTAGGAACGATCTAGTTTTGGCTAAGGCTGCCTTTCTAAAACAGCAAGATGACATTCGTGAGTTCAAAATGCATTGCTGAAATAACATGATTTTTTAGTTTAACTTTCAATAGAACTGCTTGTCAAAGGACATTCTACAACTGTTCTGCTTAGTAGCTTGGTACAGGAGTGGAGGAAGAGCAGGATGCTTACCAGGAATCAGACTATTGAATAAGACCTGGGGGTGGGGGTGAGGGGAGGGGGAGCTTGAAGATGGTTGCTGAACATGTATTGGTATTCTTTGCTTTCTGTTGCCTGAAATCCCTCCTGTACATCAGCTCTTTGCTTATCGTGGTTCCCACGCACATGACCAAATTTCTCTGTTTATATTGGACAGGTATTCATTTCTTACAAACCTGGAGTTAGGAAACAGATTTTCTAAATAATAGCATCCAGTTAATAGGCTTTGGCAGGTCCTGCTGTAAATTAGACTCTGCACCTTGTTCAGACTTGCTCAGGTTACCTTGGTGCTAAGATAATCACAGGAAGGATGCAAGTGATGGAGAGGGGAGAGTATCTTCACTGCTCTACAAAGCGATTGGAATGTCACGACTTAGGTCATTTAGGATGCCTCACAACCCTGCTGACTGGGTTATCTCATCCCTTTCGTCCTCATTCCCTGTCATGAAGGTGATGCTACTACCACTCTGACGTTGCCAAGTAACTCCCTCTGCGTTTCTCCCTGCCTCTTGGCTTCTACTGCCTTATGGGCTCTACTTACTGCTGTTCCCACCTTGTTTCGTTTTAGGATCTATGAATGCTTGTGAAAAGACCTCATTTATGTTTCTGCGGCAAGAGCTGCCTGTTAGATTGGCAAATATAATGAAGGAAATAAGTCTACTCCCAGATAATCTTCTCAGGACTCCATCAGTTCAGTTAGTCCAAAGCTGGTAAGATTCCCATCTTGTGTTTGCAATTTCAATGGACTTACGGACTTTACTCGAGGTGAAAGCAAATACTCTTTTACTCTTCAGTGGATTCTTACGGTAGTAACAGCATTCCTCCACCTCTTTTTGGGTGTGTCTGGGCTTGTCCCCTGAATCCTGGACTCTACCACTCCTTGACTTTGAGAAAACAAACAAACAACCAATCAGAACTGCACAGAAATACACACACTAAATTTAAGATTTCTAATATTAAATCTGTAGGGATGTTATGTTATGATAAAAAATATCTACAAAAAATATATGTCTACCATTTGTTGATGGCTAGGGATTTATAGGCATTACATTTAATCCCTTTGACAACTCTGCCCATTAGGCATTATTATCATCATTTACAGATGAGGAAATTGAAGCACCTACTGGCCTTTTGCCAAAGGTAGTACCATTCATAGTGGAGGTAGGATTCAAGCCCAGATTTGTTTCTTTCTACTGTACCATGCTCTAGTCAGAATGATAAAATGTATTAAAGTGTGTATATATTTTTGAATAAACTGAATTTATTTTACTGTAGTATATCTTTGTCAAACACAAAAGTTAAAATCTTTATTCTCCCATTTTAAAGTAATTAGTGGAATCATATAAGATTCCATATGCTTTCTTATATGCTCTCCATAGAGAGCATATAAGAAACTATGCTGTCTTCCAAAATATGACAGTAGAGGTATTAAGGGTATGAACATATACGTGGCCATTTAAATACAGCCTTTCTTGAAAAATAAGATAAAAACAGAGAGGGAGGCAAACCATAAGAGAGTCTTAAATATGGGGAACAAACTGGGGGTTGCTGTTGGGTGGGGGGGGATGGGCTAAATGGATGAGGGACATTAAGGAGGGCACTTGTTGGGATGAGCACTGGGTGTTATATGTAAGTGATGAATCACTGAATTCTACTCCTGACACCATTATTACACTGTATGTTAACTAACTTGGATTTAAATTAAAAAATAAATAAATACGGCCTTTCTTGTTAATGTTATTAATTTAAAAGTGTAATTCTTTTAAGCACTATACATTTCAAACAAAAGAGTTTGCCAGAGTTCAGTCTTAAATGGAAAATAAAAATTAGCTGCAAGATTTTTCCCAGTTCTGATTCATGGAGATCTTAGCACTTTTTTGTAGCCATTATAGTTTGTAGGAGAAGCTGATCTAACTTCAACTTTAAAAACCAAGCAAAAGAAGTATGACTGCTATAATATGTGATAATGAGATGCTATCTGGTTCAAGTATGGAACAATTATGAGTGTGGTTTAAAGAAGAGGCATTTGTTTTAGGAACTCTGATGGAATCTAAAGGAGAACATATAATTTTCTATGGAAGCTTATTTCTGTTTTTTAAAATTCTTCACTGAAAATAGAATATGCTGCATATTGAAATCTGTTCTGTGCCTAACATGTTGTCAGTGCTCAACCGTCTCTTGAATTAAGAGCGTAGTTTTTCTTGCCAGGGAAGAGAAAAGTAAGGGGTAAAGCAAACGTCAGAATCACTTGACTTTGGAATGCTTTGGACTGAAGAGAGGCACACACTGCTTGTCAAGAACAGCTTTCCAAATCAACATATGGATTTATAGATTTTACAAACACTTTCATTGCTCCTGGATGCCTACTAAAGACAGTTGTAGATAACAGTGCCCACAGACCAGCCAAAGCAGAACCTATATAATTGAAAGTCATTGAATAGTAGTGAGGTGTTTTCAGCTCCGGCCCTGTACTGCCATTATGCTTGGCCGCATGACCTTGACAAAGTCATTTGGCTTTCCTCATTTTGTTCCTTCCTTAACGGGTGATTTGCTACCGTGAATTGTTAGATAAATTAAAAACCTACATTTGTATGACTTCTGTTTTTGTTCAGCTCTGTTTAAAAGAACTATGTGGTAAGTTATAGGCTTTTAACAAATACTTGTTGATGGTACACAAACTATTAACCTGGAGAGTGCTTGCTTCTGAAGGACAGACAGCCACCTTCAGCTCCAGCTGGTCATTGCCACTGCGGAAGTACCATCCACATCATCTGGTTTTTGTTTGTTTAAAGAAAAGCCACAAGTCTAGATTTTTAATGTAGAATCTCCCAATTTTGAAAGATTGCAACTAATTAAAAATTTTGTAAAGCACCAAAGCCCTAGAAGGTCTGTAGGGTTTTAAAACACAGGTTTTAAGCTAGACTCATAGACTGAGGTAGGTGTTCCTCCACATTTCGCTGAGACTAAGACAAATTAAGTCATTTCCCTCAGATCACATAGTTACTGGTAACAGACTCGATTCTTATGACAATCAGCATTTCTACTGTATAGTGGTAAATTTAAGAAATTGAAAAGCTATTTTATTTTATTTATTTATTTATTTATTTATTTATTTTTTTTAATGTTTATTTATTTTTGAGACAGAGAGAGACAGAGCATGAATGGGGGAGGGGCAGAGAGAGAGGGAGACACAGAATCTGAAACAGGCTCCAGGCTCTGAGCTGTCAGCACAGAGCCCGACGCGGGGCTCGAACCCACGGACTGTGAGATCATGACCTGAGCCAAAGTCGGACGCTTAACTGACCAAGCCACCCAGGCACCCCGAAAAGCTATTTTAGAGTATAGAACTTAAGAATAAAAGAAGTAGGAAATCTGAAAACTCTAAAATGTAACCTATGTTCTTAGGAGAAAATGTGCACCTTCTATTACTTTATGCCAGGCACTTTGCTCAAAGGTGGATGGGTATAAAAATCCTACTTCAACCATAATTCATAGCACTATTCTAAATTAAAAATTAAGAGATGGGTAAAAATACCTTTTGAGTATTTTCATAATATTGAAATTTCAAAATGTGAAAAAACAAATTTACCCTACTGATTTGCATTTTAGGTATATTCAGAGTCTTCAGGAGCTTCTTGAATTTAAAGACAAAAGTGCTGAAGATGCTAAAACTATTTATGAGTAAGTACATGATTTTGACCCTATTCGGAACACAATTTTTTTTAAATTTTTTTTTTTAACATTTATTCATTTTTGAGAGTGAGAGAGAGCATGAGCTGGGGAGGGGCAGAGAGAGAGAGAGGGAGACACAGAATCCAAAGCAGGCTCCCGGCTCTGAGCTGTCAGCACAGAGCCCAACCCGGGGCTCAAACTCACGGACAGTGAGATCATGACCTGAGCTGAAGTCGGACGCTCTTAAACATCATGTAAAAAATATAAATGTATTGAACTTAAACTTGCTATTGGGTCACTTTAGGGAAATTAACTTTTAGTTTCTCACCACTTGAGAACATACAGTAGTACATGTGTCTATAGCAGCTCATACAAGTAAGACAAATATTGTAAAACAGTGAATATAAGAAAAGACAGTTCAAGTCTGATGATTAGGGAAAATCCAGAAATGGCCTTGGTGCCATTTGGATGATAGGGGACTGGTGAGAGGACTCTATCTGGAGAGCTCAGGTGAACATTCAGCTGCAGCCAGTCATTACCAATGCAGAGACATTATTCAGATTGTCTGATTTTTTTTGTGTGTTAAAAGCAGTAAGTTTAGATTTTTAATGTAAAATCTCCCCCAATTTTGAAGATTGCAACTAATTTTAAAAAGTTGTTTTAACACCGAAGGCCTACAACACACCTCTGTGGTCTCACTTTCTGACCTCTGTAAGATGATGAAAATAATATGACAAATGTAATAACCAGTGTACCAGAATTGATAAACCCAGGTAGTCCCCTCAGGCAGTTATCTGCTTATTCTGATGAATGTTGCTCAGAACTTAAAGCCCACCTCTTTTGTTGTCCCCAGAGTCTATTGCACATTTTTTTTTTAACTGTCTTTAAACATGATGGCAACATTTCACCTTTTAAACATAATTGGGTCTGAAAATAACATCAAGGATTCACTCTCTGCCTAGCTTTGAAGCACACTGTATATTTAATCTTTAAAACAGTGCTCTTGAGTTAATGCTATCTGTGCACAAAGAAGTTAAGTAACTTAAGGTAGCATTAAAATCACATAGCCAACTAGTGTAATGGGATCAGGATTTGAACCTAAGCACTTGCACTTAAAAATAAACGTACGCTATAGAACCTTCTGAAAATAGCTAGTCAGAGCTGAATCTAAAAAATAAGGTGAGCAATCAAGCAGAATAATCCTGTTTTGGGTTTTAAAAGAGAGAGGTGAAATAAAGGGGTGATTAGGAATGCTGAGTGTTTGTTGTTTTTGAGGAGTTTTGTTGTTTGTATTTTGGATTAACAGTTTGGTTTTGAAGCAGATTACAAACTAGGAATTCCAAAAATATTTTGAGCGATGAGAGCATCACTGGAATAAGTTGATAGTACTCAAGATGATGACTTTGAATGGGAAAGCACTCATTCAGAAGTGTAAATTCTGATGGGTATGTTACAAGATGGATTTTATTTCGTAATTAAGACTTCTTTTCTCTTTTATCTAGATCTTTAAATTAACCATGCAATAAATGTCTTCTAAATGACAGAAGTGGGAAGGCTGGATGACTTGAAAATTTTTCTTTTAACACAACAGTTGACTTTTTCTCTCCCATTTTTAAACTTCTAGGATCAGCGACATTAAAATTCCTTTTACTTTTCTGTTCTCAGTAGTGCCTCCTCTCTTGGAACCATAGGGAATAGTTCCAAAACAGACGGGCTTTATTGGCTTATTCATCTTCATTCCTCACAGAGCTGTGTTCACTAGAAGCAAGCACTCTCTGTCTTCTCTTATGCTGAACGTCCGTGGAATACTGTCCTCGTAGGGAATGCTCAAACGATCTTAGTTGATGATGGTTAAAGCAAACCCTTAACATTTTTAGGATTGTGTTTTGTGGCAGCCTTACTTTTAGGAGTTCCAAGAAAATAATTAAGTTTCAAAAGTTTTATTTTGGAGGTCTTTATATTCTATATTCTATATATTGATGATCTGAAATAAAGTTAAATAAGCAGAAGAAAACATGCACTGATGCTTTTTTACTGAAGTGGGGATTTCTTGCCTAGAAAAGGTTGGTTAAATGTAGATTTTAGTATTAAATTCACTTGTCAAAATATTTGGCTGTTTTGACGGACAGGTTTGTTTAGCTTTACAGATACTGTGATTCGGATCAGGAACCGACACAATGATGTTATTCCTACGATGGCCCAGGGAGTGATTGAATACAAGGAGAGCTTCGGGGTGGATCCCGTCACCAGCCAGAATGTTCAGTACTTTTTGGATCGCTTCTACATGAGTCGCATTTCAATTAGAATGTTACTCAATCAGCACTGTAAGTATCTAGAAGTCAGGAGAAGAAGCAAAATAAAATGAATGTGTTGGTATATTTTAAGTTTATTTAGAAAACTTCCCTTTAATAAACATTTAATTTGGCTTTTTTGTGTGTATTAAGTAAATAGGCTGTCATGCAAAGGAGGTATTCTTATTGAATGTAAAATACTATGTTTAAAAAAAGTGTCTGTTCTACTGTTTGGCACCATTCAGAGACACAGTATTCAAATCAGGAAAAGGGCATTAGAGAGTTTAGCTTATTTTGTTTGTTTGTTTGTTTGATAGCTTTATTGTTTGGTGGAAAAAGCAAAGGAAGCCCGTCTCATCGAAAACACATTGGAAGCATAAATCCAAACTGCAATGTAGTTGAAGTTATTAAAGGTAAATGCTTACATTTCTCCTTTCATGAAGGATGCAAAAATCAAAATTATTGAGTGTTAATTCATGCCAGTAAAACAATTACTTATATCTTGAGATAAAACATTAGGAACAAATGCAAGGATTTGAGAATAATTTTATGATGTTAATTGTATATTATGTATAGGATGAATATTATGTTGATCCAATGCTTTGTTAGGCAAAGTATGGTGATACTGTGAGGGTACCTGTTTCACTTCAAAAAGATTCAAGCTCCACCTCCCCCTGCTTTCTAATTCCCTGTACTAGGAGCCATAATCTGTAATAGTTTGGTTTGCATCTTTCCACACTTTTTTCTGTTTATACCACATATACTCATATATGTACATATGTATATATGTAATTGTTGTTCTTACATTGTTTGCTTTGGGAAAATGGATGCTGTATGTATATTTTTCTATAAGCTTAGAGCCATCACACCACGTTCAGTACATATGGAAATACCTTAGGTTTTTGGGTGGCTTAATGGGTATTTCAGAATGTATTAATCCATCCTTCTATTGATGCATATTTAGGTTTTAATTTTTTTTTAACCAGTAATACTGAAGTGAACATCTTTAGACATGTGCTGACTTCACTAGTATTTTAGAAGGCAAGATTCTTAGAATTTAAGACATTTAAAATGCATTTAGGGGCACCTGGGTGGCTCAGTCAGTTAAACGTCTGGCTCTTGATTTTGGCTCAGGTCGTGATCTCACGGTTCATGAGATTGAACCCCATTTCGGGCTTTGGACTAATGGTGCAGAACCTGCTTGAGATTCTCTCTCCCTCTCTCTGCCCCTCCTCCCCTCCCTCAAAATAAATAAACTTAAAAAAAATTTTTTTAAAGCTAAAATGCATTTAAAATTTTGATACCTCCAAAAAGGTATCAAACAATGAATTCCTAAACTTTTACCAACTCTATATGTTATGTGTATTGTAAATATTTTCTTCACCCTGCTGTTTTTACTTTGTTCACAGTGTCTTTTTCTTTATGAATGTTTTTATTTTCTTAGAATCATATCTGTCATTTTTCCTTTATGGCTGTTAGGTTTTATCATGTCATACCTTCTCCAAACTAAGACTGGTAAATTATATTTTCTTCCATAAATGGTTTTAAAATTTCGTTTATCAATAGTATTGCCATCTTAATGCATGATATAGAAATACATTTATTTTAATGCTTTTTTTTTTGTTTTGATTTACACTAGATGGCTATGAAAATGCTAGGCGTCTATGTGATTTGTATTATATTAATTCTCCTGAACTAGAACTTGAAGAACTAAATGGTAAGCCTGATGATATCTTTTTCTGAATGATTAGTGTTGTGATTATCTGAGAAGGAATGATAAGAAGAATTTAGATTTGTTTTAATATAAAAGGACTTTTCATAAACTCTTTCACTGAATATGAAAGCTGAGGGAGAACAATCATGTTAAAAATGTGTGTGTGTGTGCGTGTATGTGTGTAATTAGTTGAATTCTGTCTGAAAAGCATTTTGGCTTCTTCCTCGTTTTGTTTATGTTCAATTGATAATGTTGATTCTTTCCTTATTTTTGTGGGTTTTCTTTTTGGTTAGTTTGGTTAGAAAAAAATGATGCCAAGAAAATTATATTTGACTTTTATATGCACTTCAATAATGTAGAATTGAAGAATTTAAGAATTCCACTTACTGAGTGGTGAATCATTTTTATTATTGAGGAAGTAAAAAGACTGGGGGTGTAAAGAGGAAAGAAAGATGCTGATCTGTTTGAGAATCTGTTAATCTCTGATGGTCTTTTCACCCTGACTAGTAGTGTGCCTTTTGGACAAAACAATTTCAGATATCTTGGAAGGAGATTGATAAGTTTCTCTGTGTTTCTGAGGGGTAGTGTAGTTTTGTAGAGGGAAAAACAGTTACTAAGTGAAGATGACCCTTTAAGAAGAATAAAATTAAGTAGGGTTTCCCTAAACTGTATTCTGGAACATATAGTGGGAGAGCAATAAAGAAGTTACTCAATTTAAAATAGAACTGCTTGGTGTTTTTCTAAAGCCATATTAACTTTTGTTTCATAACAATACCATTCAGTAAATGAGAATCACAATGCAGAGATGATATTTATACCTGAACTGCTGTGAGCATGTTCTAGGTGTCCCATGCATGTTTCTGTGGGGTCGTTTATTCAGAGGAGAGTCCAATTTATTGGGTCAGTTGGAATTCTAAGGTAGGGTGAGGCTTATTGCTTTGCTCTACTTTAAGTTCTGTTTTACATACAACCTGCCCCCCTCACCACATCCCCAACTGGCCTTCTAAATTTAATAAAATGTTTGAATGTAGAATTTGTATCCCTTGATAAATTGATGCTAACTTAATTTTTTTTTAATTCAAATCTATATACATAGAAATGCCTGAAATAAAACAGAAAACATTCCACATGGGAGAAACATTCAAAAAAATGACTTTAAAAAAAAAAAGTTTTTTGTTTTTTTTTTATGTTTATGTGAGTTGGACCATGGAACTTATAGACTTTAATACTTGTTTTGGTACTCTGTATTTAAGAGTCTCTTATGGTTTGCCTTCCAATGGGGGCTGGGGGAGAAGGGAAAATGGGTGATGGGAATTGAGGAGGGCACTTGTTAGGATGAGCACTGGGTGTTGTATGTAAGTGATGAACCCCGGGAATCTATCCCCAAAACCAAGAGCACACCTTACACACTGTATGTTAGCCAATTTGACAATAAATTACATTGAAAAAATTCTTGCTTTGGAAAGTAAAATTCTGGCCTAAAGGCTGAGTGTCCTTTAAAAAGACTCACCATCATAGAGGAAATAGGAAGCTGGGTTGGCTAGATTGTCATTCAGGGTCGCAAGAATGACTGCAAACTCATGTTGTCACTGTCATATGTGAATGTGGGGTCAAACACTAATATACTGAAGAACTGGGGTGACAGTTCTCTCCCGAATAATAGTGTCCTCCATAGTAAATGTTTTCTTTTCATCACTACACAATATATACTTTAAAATGCTTGAAGCACATCTCTCTGTACTTTTATATTTTTCTCTTCTGCTCTGTAGCAAAATCACCAGGACAGCCAATACAAGTGGTTTATGTACCATCCCATCTCTATCACATGGTGTTTGAACTTTTCAAGGTTTGTAAAATAGTATTGCATAACCTTTATCAGTCCTTTTCTGAGGTTAGGGATCTGCTCTGAAAATTAAGTACTCTACCAGGTTTTCCTCAGTTTCATTAAAAGATGTCATTTCATGCTCAGTGTCGTGTCACGTTGCTGGAGATCAGCCTTTTGTCAACACTGATGGACATCTCAGTGTAGCAGTCAGCTCATACTGGGAAGTCAGAAAGACCTGGGCTTGAATTCCAGGTCTTGATACATACGTGACCATGGGAAAATCAGTCAACCTTTTTGAGCCTTAGTTTCCTCTTCTGTAGAATGAGGATAATACTATCCAGGTTATGATGATTGGGAATAGCATACTAAATGTCCAGTATAATGACAACTCATTATAGGTGCTCAATAAGCTATATTAATATTTTTTAAAAATGGAATATTTAGAAGAGTAATTTTCAATTTTCCACCCTTAAAAAACCAGAGTCCCACTATTATATTTTTTTTTCTTTGAAAAAGTCATTTATATTGACTTACAGGGCTTCTGCTATCATATTTGCTCCTTACAACAAATTTCAAAAGCTAAATAAAATGAGTCTAGTAATGTTGAGAGTACTCTTTTCCCAAATAACGCACCAATGACAACTGGCTAATGGATAGAAAAGTGAGTGAGGAGAAGTGGTACAGGTCCCTGTGGCTAAAAATGACTGCCCTAAATCAAGTTGATAGTCTCTCTGACTTTAGTTAACATGTCTTCAGCCAGCAGCAAACGGCTAGAAGAGGTGGCTTTCAGCCTGACGATGAAAAAGAAAAATACACTGAAACACAGAAAATCTAACAATATCATAGAACAGCAGGAGTGCAAGAATGCTCTTTTGTTCTAGGACATCAAGAACGTATCTAATACCTTACAAAAATCTTTCTCAAAGTGGGAAAATAAATAAGCAATTGGCACTTAAAGGATTAAGATTAATTTTTTTCCTTAAAATTTCAGTTACATAAAGGTCTTATTCCCCATGATGCTTAATAAAATAAATAACCATATTATAAAACAGATTTTATATAATGTCAATAATAATGTCAATAATCTTAAGTAGCCTTTGGTAGAGATTATAGCATCCCCAGGGATACTTAATCCTGATGTGTATGTCAGGGCCACACACTCTGAATTTTTAGGAGTGTTTTTAAAAAATTTAGTTTAAAAAATTTTTTAAATTCGGTCCCATCTTTTGCCTTTTTAACTGTATCTAGTTTTATCAATTTCTCCTCCATTGCTACATGTCATGTTATCTTTTAGCGCTCATAATATATTGGCATTGTGTACTGTGTATCCTTTAGGAACTGATCAAAACTAGGGATATTTACAATGTAAATCAAACTAGTGATGAATTGGATTAGTTTCTACATCATAAAACCATTGCTGTGAATACTATATGAAAAATTTTTTCCTTAATTTATGGCAATTAAAATGATTCCTAAAAATAGAGACAAAACTCTTTTCAAAAAATAAGTTATTATCTACTAAACTATAAAAATATTTGGATAGAATTTTCAGCTTTAATGTAAACTATTTTAAGTGTTGAGATGCCTGGTTTTGGAAAATATGCAACCTGGATTTGGTTGAAATCTTTAAGTCAAAGTATTTCACCAGTCGTCCAAAATGGACAATAATTTTTTTTAAGTAATTCTTTAAATATAATTATAAGAATTATACTTTGGCATATTTCCAGCAAATTAAAAATTTTTTAATTTCAAATGGTGCCTATGTGTTTGAAAATCAGAATTAGTTTCTTCTTTTTTAAAGTTGTGTTTTGAACGGAACCCTAATGTATTTCAGAACGCGATGCGAGCGACGATGGAGCACCATGCTGACAAAGGTGTTTACCCTCCTGTTCAAGTCCACGTCACACTGGGTAATGAGGATTTGACTGTGAAGGTAAATGCTCCCTGGCATTGTTTTGTTTGTTTCGTTGATGTACAGGCATGCACATAATTTCTTGAAGACGTAATTTATTCTTAGAAAGAGATCTTATCTCTAATAGCTAATAAGCACGTTGCTTCATTTATCTGGCAGATTATGGAATTATCCCTTGAGTCTCTTTCTATTCTGGTCTGTAATCCAGATGATGCAAGTAAAAATAAATCCTGAAAACACAGTTTAGCAGTCATCATGAATATCTACTTTGATAAAATATATATATATATTTTTAGAATTTAACATTTATTTATTTTTAAGACAGAGAGAGAGAGAGAGAGAGCATGAACAGGGGAGGGTCAGAGAAAGAGGGAGACACAGAATCTGAAACAGGCTCCAGGCTCTGAGCTGTCAGCACAGAGCCCGACGCGGGGCTCGAACCCACAGACTGCGAGATCATGACCTGAGCTGAAGTCGGACGCTTAACCGACTGAGCCACCCAGGTGCCCCTACTTTGATAAAATATTTGAGTGTTTGCAGTGTTACATAGATAGCGTATAACTTTTCATTTTTAAGTAATGTTTTTCAATCTACTTTTATATCATTTCATTTGATTCTCATAATGGCTCTTTAACAAAGGAGCACAGGTAATTTTATTGTCAATTTTACAGGTGAGGAAACTAAGACACAGTGATGAGCTCATAATTAATTACCCAACTAATAAATGTAACAGGACATGAAGTCAGGCTCTCTGACCCCAGAGAGCCTTCTTTAGATAGTTTAGTTTCTTAGAGTATGAATATGCTCTTTTTTAAATAATCCTTTTAAATTTTGTTTTAAAGTAATAAATGCAAAGAGTATAAAAATCAAATATATTAGTTCCTGGCCATTTGTAGGCCACTACTCAGAGATAATCTTTTAGTTATTTTTTCTGGGATTTATTGATGTATTTTTAGTAGTATTCTGATATCGCTATTTCTGAAATTTAAAAATTTTCAACAGCAAATACTAGCTTTCTGTTATGATAGCTTAGAAATTAGCTCTTGTAGGGCACCTCCCCTCCCCAACACAGCCTTAGTTGCTATTTTCCCAGTTTTAAGTTCATACATGAAATTCTGGATTGAAAATAATCATCTTGATGAATTTTGAAGGCATCTACTGTTACTTTTTTAAAAAGTGTATAATTCAGTGGTTTTTAGAATACAAAGCTGTGCTACCATACCACTAATTTCAGAACATTTTCATCACTCCCAAGAAAAACCTCAATACCCATTAGCAGTCACTCCCCAACTTCTCCTACTCCCCAGTCTTTGGCAGCCACTAATCTACTTTCTGTATATGGATTTCCCCATTTTGGACATTTCATAAAAATGGAATTATACAATATGTGATCTTTAGTGACTGACTTCTGCCACTTACTATAATGTTATAGCATGTATTAGTTCTTCATTCCTTTTTGTGGTTGAATAATACTGTTAGTATTTTGTTTATCCATTCATCAAGTTGATGGACATCTGGGTTTGTGTTGTGAGAAGACTTTGATAACTCGTTCAATCTCTTCATTTATTATCAGTCTATTCAGATTCTGTATTTCTTCCCGAGGTAGTTTCGATACTTTAGGCCTTTCTAAGAATTTGTCCATTTCACCTAGGTTGTTTAATTTGTTGGCATAGAATTATTCATAGTATTTCCTCATAATCCTTTTTATTTTTGTAGGATTGGTAGTAATGTCCCCACTTTCATTCTTGACTTCATCAATTTGAGTTCTCCCTTTTTTTCTTGGTCAGTCTTGCTAAAAGCTTGTCAATTTTGTTAATCTTTCCAAAAAAACAAAACTTTTGTTGAGTTTTTGCCATTGTTTTTCTATTCTTTATTTCATTAATTTCTACTCTCATGTTTGTTTTCTTTTCCTTGCTTTTGAGTTATTTTGCTTTTTTTTAGTTTTTTTGTTTTGTTTTGTTTTGTTTTTTGCTTTTTTTTAATTTCTTAAGGTGGATTTTAGGTTATTGATTTGAGACCTTTTATAGCTATACATTTTCCTCTAAGTACTGCTTTCTTTCTATCCCATAAGTTTTTTGTTTTATTTTATTTTTTTAACATTTATTCATTTTTGAAAGGCAGAGAGAGAGAGCACAAGCAGGGGAGGGGTGCAGAGAGAAAGGGAGACACAGGATCTGAAGCAGGCTCCAGGCTCTGAGCTGTCAGCACAGAGCCTGACATGGGGCTCAAACTTACAAACTGTGAGATCATGACCTGAGCTGAAGTCAGATGGCTTAACCAACTAGCCACCCAGGCGCCCCGTATCCCATAAGTTTTTTTATGGTGTGTTTTCATTTTTATTCATCTCAAAGTATTTTCTAATTTCTCTTGTGATTTCTTCTTTGACCCATTGTTTCTTTAGGAGTATGTTGTTTAATTTATATATATTTGTTAATTCCCACATTTTGTTCTGTTATTGACATCTAATTTCATTCCATTGTGGTTAGAAATACAGTTTGTATGATTTCAGTCCTTTAACATTTATTGAGACTTGTTTTATGGCTAACATATTGTCTATCCTGGGAAGTGTTCATGTGTACTTTTGAGAAAATGTGTATTCTGCTATTGTTGGATAGAGTGTTCTATAGATAGTTGTTGGGCCTAATTGGATTATAATGTTACTCAAATCTTCTATTTTCTTGTTGATCCACTATCTAGTTGTCATATCTGTTATTGAAAGTGGGGTATTAAAGTCTCCAACTACTATGGTTGACTTGTCTATTTCTCCTTTCAATTCTGTCAGTTTTTGCTTTATGCATTTTGGAGCTCTGAGGTTAAGTGTATATATGTTTATGATTTTATATCTTCTTGATGTATTCATCTTTTATCATTGTCAAATGTCCATCTTGGTCTCTGATAATAATTTTTGTCTTAAAGTGTATTTTTATCTGATATTAGTATAACCACTCCAGCTTTCTTTTGGTTTCTGTTTCCGTAGCGTATCTTTTTCCAAGATTTTCCTTTTAGCCTATTTGTGTCTTTGAATCTAAAGTGTGTCTCTTCTAGACAACATATGGTTAGATTATGCTTTTTTTTTTAATCCAGCCAGCCAGTGTCCATCTTTTAATTGGAGTGTTCAAGTCAGTTACATTTAACATAATTATTGTTAATACAGAATTTATGTTTGCCATTTTGTCATTTGTTTTGTATATATCTTATGTCTCTTTGATTTTTTATTTCTGTATTACTGATGCCTTTTTTTGTTCAAATGATACTTTCTGGTGTACCATTTTAATTTCCTTCTTGTTTCTTTTTATATTTCTTTGAGTTATTTTCTTGGTGTTGTCCTAGGATTACAATTAATATAGGGATTTATTTATAACAATTCAGATTCAATTCAGATTAATACCAACTTAATTTCAATAGTATAGACATACTTTGTTCCTGTATAGGTCCATTCCTTCCCCCTCCCCATCCTCTGTACTGTTATTGTCATAAAACATACATTTTTATACGTTGTGTGTTCATCTACACAGATTTATAATTATTCCTTTCTGAAATTGTCTTTTAAATAAGGTAGGAGAAAACAGTTACACGCAAAAAATACACACGTACTATCTTTTATATTTACCTATGTAATTCTTTTTCCTGGTGCTCTTTATTTCTTCATGTGGATTTTATTTATTGTCTAATGTTCTTTCATTTCAGGCTAAAGGAATCTCTTTAGTATTTCTTTATAGAGCAGGTCTACCAGTGATGAACTCTCTCAGTTTTTGCTTACTTGAGAATGTCTTAATTTCTCTTTCATTTTTGAAGAACAGTTTAGCTAAATATAGGATTTTTTGGTTAATACCTTTTTTTTCAGCACTTTAAACATGTTAATCCTACTGCCTCTGGTCTCCCCAGTTTCTGATGAGAAATCAGTTGTTAATCTTTTTAGGATCTTTTGTATGTGATGAATCACTTGCTGCTTTTAAGATTCTTCTTGGTTTTTGACAGTTTTATTATGATTTGTCCAGGTATGGATCTATTTGAATTCATTATACTTGGCATTTGATGAACATCATCTTTTTTTTTTTTTTTAAGTTTATTTACTTTCAGAGAGTGAGAGAGCAAAAGCATGAGTGGGTAGGGACAGAGAGAGAAGGAGAGAGAGAATCCCAAGCAAGCTCCATGTTGACAGTGCAGAGCCTGGTGTGGGGCTCTATCCCACAAACCATGAGACCATGATCTGAGCCAAAATCAAAAGAGTTGGACGCTCAACCGACTGAGCCACCCAGGCACCTTGATGAAAATCATCATTTTAATCAAAATTGGGAAGTATTTTGCCTTCATTTCTTAAGATGTTCTTTCTGCCCCCTCTTCCATCTCCTCTTCTGCTGGGATTTCCGGTACATCTTGGTACACTTGATAGGGTCACACAGGTCTCTGGTCTCTGACACATTTTTTTCTTCTTCTTTTTTTTTTTTTTTTTCACTTTTCTTTATTTATTTTTTTTCTTTCTGTCTCAGACTGGATAATTTCAATTGAGTTATCTTCACTGTCACTGATTCTATTTTCCACATGTTCAAATCTGCTGTTGAGCTCTTGTGAATTTTTCATTTCAGTTATAATATACTTCTCAACTCTTGAATTTCAGTTTGGTTCTCTTATATAATTTATATATATATTTTATTGCTGTTCTCTATTTGGGGAGATATCATCCTCTAACTTCAGTACTTTTAAAATGGTTTCCTTTAGTTCTTTCAAAATATTTAAAATAGCTGACTTAAAGTCATTAGTTTCCTCAGATATAGTGTCTCTTGATTCCGTTTTTTTCCCCTGTGCATGGGCCATACATTTTTCTTTGCATCTTTTATAATTTCTATTGAAAATTAGACATTCAAAATAACATAATGTGACAACTCTGAAGATCACATACTTACCCTCTCCCAAAGATTGGTTGTTTTATTTGTTTAGTGACCGTTTAAACTATTTCTGTAAAGTCTTTATTCTGTAATGTGTATGGCCACATATACTTGGTTAGCTTAGTGATCAACTTATGATTGGACTGAGAGTTCCTTAAATACCTGCTGTCTTCCAGTCTTTGTAAAGGGGCTCTGTGTGTATATTGGGGCACACTTTCAACACTCAACCCAGCAGTTAACAACTTCAAATTAACTTTGAGGTCCTTTACAGAACCTCAAGGTCAGTCAGAGATGAAACCTTTCCTGAACGTGAACATAGCCCTGCACATAAGCATGACCTTCTAGATTCCCAGGATATCCCTGAGCTTTTGTAAGCCCCTAAAGACATCTCATTCCCTCGCTTTTCCTATTAAGGTTTTTAGTTAATTTGTTGTTTGCCTTAACTGTTGTACACTGCTTTAGGCAAACTTCAGGTTAATCAATTATCTCTAATTGTTTTTGACATATTTCTGAGGATCAGGGGTGGGTGTATATGAGACATTTTGCACTGGGGAGCTCAAAATCAGGCCAAAGAAAGATAGCCTTCCCAGCGGCTGCCAGGATGCCAGTTTCACTCTGATTGCATGTTATTGATGGGAGTGGAGATGGGGGTGGGAATAAGCCAAGTTAAAACACCACAGAGTCCACTGGTTTTGTTTTGCCTAAGTGTTCCCTAAATTGCTGCAAACCTTTGGTTAATTTCTGGAGTTCTGAAAAAATTTGATTCTGACAGTATTTGCCTTTTTCTTGGTGCTTTCATGGATGAGAGACTCCTTTTTCTACAATTTTTGCTGATGTCCCTCTTGCTATTCTTTTTGAGAAGACTTTTGCTTATTCCATTTCCTGTTCCTTCATACAGGCCCAGTTTTAGATGTCAGGCTTTAGTGTTTTGTTTGTTTTAACTGAAGCTTTTAAGATCTTTTCTTCAGCTCTGTTCTGAAATTTCATAATGATGTGACTTGGTGTGGGTTTTTTCTTACTCATTGGTCCGGGCCCTTAGAATTTCCATTGTGTCCTTGGCACTTTCTTCCCTACTGCTTCACTTTTTGATAGTCTTATTTGGAGGATGCTGGTCTTCATGAATTGATCCCTGATTTTCCTTATCCTTTTCTCCTGCTTTTTATCTCTTTAAACTTTTCATTCTACTCTGTGAGATGTCCTTGACTTTGAATTTCCAACTCTTCTATTGAATTTTCATTTCCATGATCTTATTGTAAATTTCCAGGAACTCTTTGTTTTTTATTATTCCTTTTTTAGAGCATTCTGTTTCAGTTTTATCTTCTATTATCACTCTGAGGGTAGTAATAATAGCTGTATTTTTTTAAAAAATTAGTATGCCGGGCGCCTGGGTGGCTCAGTCGCTTGAGTGTCCAACTTCGGCTCAGGTCATGATCTCGCTATTCATGGGTTTGAGCCCTGCATCAGGCTCTATGCTGACAGCTCAGAGCCTGGAGCCTGATTTGGTGTCTCCCTCTTTCTCTGCTCCTATCCCACTCGTGCTCTGTCTCTGTCTCTGTCTCTCTTTCAAAAATAAATAAACGTTAAAAAAATTTTTTTTAATTAGTATACCTTAACTCTCTACACTTTTCCCTCTGAATTTCTTTTTTCTGTTTATCTCTCTTGGCTGTTCATTTAAAAAGAGTGAGACACAAATAAATATATGGCAAATGCCATCTGTGTGCTAAAAATGTAATGGGAATGCATCACTTTTTTTCAGCCCAGATGCTAAAGTATGTCTATTTTTTGGTTGTGTGTCAGCTATTTGCTCATTAAGGTTTACTTGATTCAAAGTAAGTCCCACATGTCTTCTGCTTTGGGGCCTCAGTTGTGCTACAGTAGTGTCTTTCTCATACCTTTTTCTGTTTCTCTTTCATGTGTTTTTACATGTTGGTCTGTAGCTGTTTTCTTTCACTTGTGGTCATCCATCACAGCATAGATCAAGATTCACTGAGGTCTTAGACACTTAGCAGAGATTTGTCCTGTGCTGGTGGACAGGCTCTGTTTGGGGAATCTGTCTCTGGTGTAAAGAAAGCTTTATAATGACGTGGCAGTTCCATTCCTAAGTGTATACACCAAAGGACTGAGAACAGATATTCAAGCTAAAACTTATACAAGAAGGTTCATAGCAGCATTATTCATAATAGCCAAAACCTGGAAATGGCCCAGATGTCCATCAACTAAAAAACAGATCAACAAAATGTGATATAGCCACATAATGGAATATTATTGGGCCATAAAAGGAATGAAGTATTGGTATCTGCTACAACATGGCTGCTACAACACTGGAAAGATGACACTAAGTAAAAGAAACCAATCACAAAAAACACATACAATTCTATATATGTGAAATGTCCAAAGTGGGCAAATGTATAAAGACAAGAAAAGGACTAGTGTTTTCTTAGGAGTGTGATCAGTAAAGAGTCCAGGATTTCTTTTTGAAGTAATGAAAATAATCTAAAATTTGTGGTGATGGTTGTACATATCTGTGACTGTATTAAAAACCATTCAGCTTTTACATTTTACATAGGTGAATTTTATGGCATATGAATTATTTCAATAAACTTGTTTTTTAAAAAAAGAAAGAAAGGCTCATAAGGGTCTTGAACAGACTGTTCTAGAGGTCTCTAAAAACTCTACCCATATTAGGCATAGTCACTTGACTGCACCTGCTCCTGTTATCTCTACTCCTATTAAATGCTTGCTTTAATTTTCTTCAGTAGAGTTTTCATCCCTATCACTAATACTAGATTTTCAGGCTCAAGGTCTGCTTTTAACATATTTATACAGATATGTAGAGAGAAAAATAATGCTGAATGATATGTATTAAAAAGTCAACAGGATGGCTTAAAGTTGAGTTTTTATGTAGTCTTTTTTTTTTTAATGTTTATTTATTTATTTTGAGAGAGAGAGAGAGCAGGGGAGGGGCAGAGAGAGAGAGAGAATCCTAGGCAGGCTCTGCGTTGTCATTGCAGAGGCCAGTGTGTGACTCAGTCTCATGAACTGAGCCAAAATTAAGAGGCGGGTTCCTGAGTGAGCCCCCCAGGTGCCCCTATATAGTCTTTATCCCATTCTTTTAGCTTATTCAAATTTTTGACATTTTTCACCTTTTTTCTCCTCTGCTAAGAATCCTGTGAGACAATTGTTTTTTCCCAGCATTCGAATGGAGCTGCTCTTTCAGATTTGATGTTTATGCTGTATTCAGTAAATAACATAAATGTTACAGCCACATCTTTTAAATTAAAATGTAAATGTCTTGGTTCATACCCTGTTGGTGATTTTACAAACTTGACATTGATAAGCTCTTGAGTAAGAAACCTCAGGAGCTCTGGGTGAGTTTAGGGTTAATAAATCTCTTTCCTTTAGAGCTGTCATCAAGTTAGTAGTGGTTCATTTCCCTTGGACCTGAAATTCACGTGAATTAGCCCAGGGAGGCCACTGTTATTGGGAACAGGAAGTTAGGGATAGTAACTCTTGGTTAGATGACATTGAGATGTGGTGATTTCACACACTAAAGAGAAAACTTTGAACATAATTGCCAGACTTCTCTTTCTAAGGCTTTTTGTTGACGTTACTCTACACCATGATCTCTTTCATAATCTCTTGATATTTCCTTTATGTAGGTTTGTTCCCATGATTCTAGATTTTTTTTCTTCAAATTATCTTAATCAGAAAATTTTTAATTTTCACATCTTTCTCAATATATTTGTTGTCAGTCTTCCATTCTTAAATATGTACTGACCAACCGTCTGTCCTTCTCTACTATTAATCCCTCCTTCCCTTTTTCCACAGAACTCAAATACTCTGGTATAATATCATTTGGTACAATTCTCTTGGAAACTCTTTTGACCACTTTAAAAATCTGCTGGTTCCAGTTTATTATGTTTTTGGCTGCAAAACAAAAAGGGGTTACCTTTCTCAGTTTTTAACTACATTCCTATGGCTTAATTTACCCCCTTCACCTCTAATAAGATGACACTTCTCAAAGTCACCTCTGTCCTTTATGCTCAGCTCTCTGCTTTTCTAATACTGGCCTCTGGCTAGAAATCACTTCTTGTTTCCTACAAGATTGCTATAATCTGTCTGGCCAAAGGTTAAGGAAAACCAGGAAGTATTTATTGAAGTCTACCTTTTAATCGTAATATCTATTCTAATATATTTAGTTAATATTTATGGAACACCCACGCTTCTTATTCATGTTACCAGCAAACGTGCAGCAGAGCATTAAAGAATGAATAATTAACAAATTGATGGATCCCAGAAAATACTCAGCTCTTTATTAATCTTACTAAAATAAATCTCATCACTGGGCTTTGAATTCAAAGCCAAGAACAATTTCAAGCACGTGTACATACAGGTTCTGATTAAAGTCTTTATATATTTTTGCCTTATATTGTAATTTTCTAATTGTAGATATATCAAAGGCAAGCCATCAAATGGTATTTCAAAGCAGATTTTTATTTTAAAAATTAAAATATCTATGTAACTTTTATTATGAAAGTAGTATATATACATACTGTAAAGATATTTAAAGATCATATAAAAACTCAACTATAATCCGTCTAGCCTATTGACTTTTTTTTTTAATAACGGGCTTTTAAACTTATTTGTGACCAAGTCTTTACTTTTATTTTTTTTACTTTTTTTAAGTATCTCTGCACCCAGCATGGGGCTCCAACTCACGACCCTGAGATCAAGAGTCAGGATGCTTTACCAACTAAGCCAGCCAGACATCCCTAGCCTAGTGACTTTTTAACCATTCAGCGCTATCTATCTGTCTGTCTATCTATTCATTTGTTCATTCATTCATATACACACATATGTTAAAGCAGATTTGTTTATGACAACTGTATAATGTCATAGATAGTAAAATCAATTTAGATTTTGTGACAAAAGAAAATAACTGTAATAGATGAGAATGTAAACTATAAATAGGAAATAAGACCATATTAACTATGAAGGAAACAGAATGAAATAGTCTGTAAATAAATTACTAAATTCCACCTACCGTATGATTTGAGTTGAGAAATGACACTAGAACAATATAAAGACCAGTGTACTTTAAAAACTCACCAGAAAGCTGTCTGGGGTTCTGTGCAGCTGAACAATGTCTTGTAGACCTCTTTCATGCCAGTATATACAGTTCAACATTATATTTAATGGCTCAATAGTATTCTATTTTAGAATGTGCATTAGTTTACTTAAATAGTCCTCCATTAAGATTGTAATCCACTTAGCGGAGGCTTCGATAGCTCAGTTGGTAGAGCGGAGGACTGTAGATTGTAATCCACTTTTAGCTATTCTACATGGTGCTGTGATGGATATCCTCATACATACTTTGCATACTTCTAGGGAAAGCACTGTTGGGTCAAAGTGTACATGCATTTTGAATCTGATTGTCAAACCACCCACCAGAAAGGATTAACAAATTTATTGTTACATCCAAGATAGACTTAGTTTATGCCCCATTCTGTTCCCACTGTACTGTTTGTGTGTGACTTGAGTAAATATACAGAGCCACAGCATTGACTCTGTATTGTGATGCAGTTTGTTATGTGTTAGAATTGTCCATACTGGAGGAGTTGTATGAAGTCTACCAGTGAGGAAACTGCTTACACTCGTAACTTGGATTGCATGGTACTCGTTTTTGAAAAGCAGTATTCTCCAGCCAGCAGTTGTGTGTTGGTGTTTTGCTGTTTATGGGACTTGGTCATAGGGCATGATCCTTTCTCACCGTAGATGAGTGACCGAGGAGGTGGTGTTCCTTTGAGGAAAATTGACAGACTCTTCAACTACATGTACTCAACTGCACCCCGGCCTCGTGTTGAGACATCTCGAGCAGTGCCCCTGGTATGTGATCAAGAAATAGTGAAGTACAAAAAAGAAAAAGAAAAGAAAAGAAAGAATGAAGTGTGTTTTTGTGAATTGCCAAAAAAATAAATAAGTACCAAATAAATTACCAAATAAATCAGGTAAGCACTTGTGTAGGGTACCCCTAAGGAAGAAAGGAAGCTAATAGAAAAACACTTTCCTCTAAATTTAAACAGCCTTTGGCTGGTTTCTTCTTTTGATTGAAAAGAGCACAAGACATGGGGCGCCTGGGTGGTTTGGTCAGTTGAGCGTCTGACTTCGGCTCAGGTCATGATCTCACAGTTCGTGAGTTCGAGCCCAACGTCAGGCTTGTGCTGACAGCTCAGAGCCTGGAGACTGCTTCGGATTCTGTGTCTCCCTCTCTCTGTCTGCCCCTCCCCTGCTCACTCTGTGTCTCTTTCTCTCAAAAGTAAATTTTAAAACATTAAAAAAAATTTTTAATTTTTATTTATTAAAAAAATTTTTTTTAATGTTTATTTATTATTGAGAGACAGAGAGAGACAGAGCATGAACATGGGAGGGGCAGAGAGAGGAGGAGACAGAATCCAAAGCAGGCTTCAGGCTCTGAGCTGTCAGCACAAGCCCAACATGGGGCTCGAACTCACAAACCGCAAGATCATGACCTGAGCTGATTGGACGCTCAGCCAACTGAGCCACCCAGGCGCCCCAAAAAAAATGTTTTTAAAAGAAAAGAGCACAAGACAAAGTATTGTTTTACAGTTCTCATTGCCTCACTTGATAGTGATGTGTCAGTAGTGTTCATGTGGTTAACCATGTTTTGATACACCATCTCTAACGTGAAGACTAAATTACCGGTTTTACTAGCATTTGGCCAACACTGATTTAATCTTCAGTGTTGGTTTCTTTTTCCTCAAGTACTGATAATTAGAAAGAACTCATATTCTAGACTCAGAAAAAAGACTAGAGTGCTGATCATCTAATCACCAGCCTGGAAAAGGCTCAAATTATTTTTGTTGTGATGGTGGTTTTTATTGATCTCAGCTACCTATTTTCAGATATAATGTGATCAGCTTTTGAACTGGTTCCATCCTTGTCCTCTAACCCCTAGAAAAGCACTTTGCCAAATCTCTGACCTGTAACTCTGGAAGAGCTGTTCTTCTGGGCTTTAAAACTTCTCTGACATATGCATTGGGGTTATGCAGTAACATGATGACATACAGTACCAGATGGGTCTATTTTAGGTTCTTTCTAAGAAGTTCCTAGAAGGACTTTATTCTAACAGTTTTACTTGTTACACAGCACAGATTCTGTCATTACAACTGTAATATAGTTCATGTTCTTACCATACTTTTAAAATGATTACTCCAGGGATGTGCTTCTCAAATTGAGATACATGTGCATCCATGTGCCAACAGCAGACATGGTCAAATAATAAACAGGAGCATCTTCTTAGATTCTTAGCTATACCGCTTCGTAATAACTATTGTAGAATTTTTATGAAGAGTGGCATAGAATACCAGTCCAGACTCTGGATCAAAACTGTCTGATTCCCTTCCCCACTCCACTCTATCCTGGCTGTATAGCTTTGAGAAAATTATTGAACTTTTAATGCTGTAGTTTTCCTAACTTTAAAAATCAAGTTATTGTGAGGATTGAGTTAATATACGTAGAATTACTTTTTATGGTGCCTGGCACGTAGTAAATGCCGTATAAGTGTTTGTTATTTAGGATGCAACACTTATGTGAATTTTTAAGAAAACAAGAGGTATGGCATGGCACAGGCTTCTCTGTACATCGACACAGACTTACCAAGGCTAAGACCACCATTAGGCTCTTACAGAGCTTCCCTCCTCGTGTCACAGCCACTTTGTAAGTAGACCCAGTAAGCCAGCACTGGGACAGCTGGAGAAGTGCTGCTTGACATCCACGGGTGTGACCATCTCGTCTGCCTGGTTACTGAGTGCTTCCTCCATGTGGACACCTCCTGGTGGGCATCTGCATGGACAGAATATCTTCACAGTGGAAGCGTGTTCAGAGACAACCATCCACATTTCTCTCTTCTAGACCTTCTTCTCATTAGTTACCCAGTTTTGTTCTAAGTCCCTGACTGGCCAGCCAGCTTCCTTGCCACTGCCTGTGAGTCCCTGTAGTTGCAGAACTCCCAGCTCTGCCCGCTGGTAGGATTCACTTCACGCCCACCTTTCAGGCCTGCCTCTGAGAAGGGTCGTAGCGAAAGGGCAGTCCACTTTGGCTGGTGCTGGCAAACATGTAGGTTGTGGGTGCACCAGGCCCATGGTGTTCTCTTTCCCTGTTAACTGTTTATAGGGGAAGCCCTGTGAGTCCCTGTGTGTGGTTGAGGTAGAGGCAGGTGATCAAGTAGATCAGGTACCACGGGATCCTGAGCCACATGGCTTGTGCAGTTTCCTAGAGGCTATTTCTGGGACCATTTAATGCATCAGTCAGGGTCCCAACCAAGGAACGAAATAGCTCATTCAAATTATAATGCAAGGAAGGCATATTGACAAACAAATTACAGAGCTACGGGCATGGGTAGTATAGGGATCCAGGGCTGGCAGCATAGAGCTGTTCCCACCCTGAATCAAAGGGAGAAGGAGAAGTTGGCAGAACCCAGAAGAAGAGATAGTAACAGAGCAGCTGCTTACACTCAGTGGTCCAGCCCCAAGGGAAGCAACTCAACAGGAAGGAAGCAGAGGAATAAATATCCTGACTTGACTCCCCCTGAACTCCTACAGACTTCCCCATTGGCTGGACCCACTGGAAGCAGAGGGCAGGGGGATCCACTGATATAATCCTCCCAGGGCAAGAAGTAATGTGGAGAATGGGTTGTTGATTTGGAGGGATAAACAGAAACTCTGGTTGGAAAAGTCAAGTAATAAATGGTAGAGGTAGGTAAAGCCAGAGCCTGCATTTGTTAATAGCATTCTGATTCCTGAATCCACATAAACTCTTAACTGAAGTGTTAACATGGAATATCATCGAACATCTGACTTGGTGATAAAAACTGTTTTTACATTTGTCCAAATGTTTTGCTTTGCATTAAAGAATCTGTAGGATTTATTCAGGTAAAGAAGGCCATTCCAGATACTGGGAACAGGATGAACAAAGACACAGAAGTGAAAACTAACATTTGTTTGAGGAACTTAAGAGCAGGAGATTTGGTTCAGCTGGACTGGAAGGTGGGAGGCAGAGACCTGGTCTGATCAGGTCTTGAAAGCTCTTTTTAGAAGCTTGAATTTTATCTCAAGGCAGTGGGTTGGGGGTGGCGGGTGGGTAGGGCGTGGTGTTAGCGGTGATGTGCTTTGTAGGTTTTTAAGCAGGGAAGTGACTTGTCAGTGAGTAGGAAAGTGGACCTATTATTGATCTATCCAGGTTCAGAACACAGGCTGGAAATTCATGGTATGAAGTCAAAAGATATATGTATCTCTGAGGCTGCAACAAAGCTTTTTCTACTCTTGCTCCTAAGAGAAAGAACATGTTTTATGTGATATTGCCGAAAGCAATACTGGGATACTGTAGAGCATGGCAGCGAAGAAAAGCAATGTGCTGTTCTAGATCTACAGGAGTCATTCTACAGAAAAAAGAATGAGTTTTAAATGACCAGCGGGGAGTCATCTAATGTAGTACCCAACTAGGCTTCCGTCTGATCAGTATTAGTAGTTAGGTATTAATGATCTCTTACATGCAGGCTCTGATAGCCATGGGATACTCAGAAGCATTTATTTTAACTAGAAAAGTATTTTACTGTGTGGCTTTCTGAATAGAATTTCATTTTTCTCATCAAACAGGCTGGTTTTGGTTATGGATTGCCCATATCACGTCTTTATGCCCAGTACTTCCAAGGAGACCTAAAGCTATATTCTCTAGAGGGTTATGGGACAGATGCAGTTATCTACATTAAGGTAATAACATAGTCTTTTCGATTTAATAATACTTCTTTTGGTTATGAGAAAAGATGCCAATATGTAGCTTTAATGAAATTTTCTTTTACCTCATTGCTATTAAAATATAAGAATGTGGTTTTTATGTAGGATCTCATCTATATTCACAAATGATCTCTTTGACTATGGGAAAAGACACACTCTAATCTGAAATGATCAGGACTATGGTTGTTAGAAAAAAAGTCAGGTTGAAGTGGGGAATCATATACCACCTCATGCTAGTCAGAGTGGCTAAAATGAACAAATCAGGAGACTATAGATGCTGGAGAGGATATGGAGAAACGAGAACCCTCTTGCACTGTTGGTGGGAATGCAAACTGATGCAGCCATTCTGGAAAACAGTGTGGAGGTTCCTCAAAAAATTAAAAATAGATCTACCCTATGACCCAGCAACAGCACTGCTAGGAATTTACCCAAGGGATACAGGAGTGCTGATGCATAGAGGCACTTGTACCCCAATGTTTATAGCAGCACTCTCAACAATAACCAAATTATGGAAACAGCCTAAATGTCCATCAGCTGATGAATGGATAAAGAAATTGTGGTTTATATACACAATGGAGTACTACATGGCAATGAGAAAGAACGAAATATGGCCCTTTGTAGCAACATGGATGGAACTGGAGAGTGTTATGCTAAGTGAAATAAGTCATACAGAGAAAGACAGATACCATATGTTTTCAGTCTTATGTGGATCCTGAGAAACTTAACAGAAGGCCATGGGGGAGGGGAAGGGGAAAAAAAAAAGTTAGAGAGGGAGAGAGCCAAACCATAAGAGACTCTTAAAAACTGAGAATAAACTGAGGGTTGATGGGGGGTGGGAGGGAGGGGAAAGTGGGTAATGGGCATTGAGGAGGGCACCTGTTGGGATGAGCGCTGGGTGTTGTATGGAAATCAATTTGACAATAAATTTCATATTAAAAAAATGAAGTGGGGAATCATAAAAAGTTATATATCATAGAAGTTTAATTTTAATATAAAACACATGAATGGACATTGATCCACCAATCTTTTTTTGATGTACTGCCATGGTCTTTTCTTTGAATAGGAGTCTGCAGATTCAAGTTTCAGTAGTCTTTCTTGCAGAAGCTATACTTATAATGCATTGTTTTGATTTCTTTAAACAAAGAAACAATCAAGTGCATAATCCTTTCTTATTTATATGTAGTCCCTTACAGATGTCTTCTGACTCGGATTTGATGGCAATTTTTATGTGACTTTCCTTCATAAGTCTTTCCAAAGCATTCATCTTAGTTTTCAAAGAACCTGCCCCCACCCTTCTTTTTCATTTTGTTTAAGCAGTACTTGTTTAGTACTTGATTACATTATGTAATTACAATGATAGAAGTGCCTAACAGATTTGGGAACAAGACAGGTGATTCTTGGTAAGCATATAGCTCACCTTGTGGGAGCACAAGCAGTTAGCCTACTGGCCTGTGATGTTCCATGTGTTTATGCAAAGATCAGCATATTTTACAGGGTTAGAGTACTGAGCCCCATCAGCCCACTGGTACCTCATAGAGTGACTCAAGTTTCTTGGTCTGGCCACTAGATGGCACCTATTTTATAGGAAATGCTGAAGACTGTATATTGGAAAAACTAAATTTATCTGAAAAGGTTATTCTTCCAAGATAATAATTTTTTTTTAAACCAGCTCAATTGTGAGTAACTTTAAAAGGGCGACATGAAGGTAACATTTTTATTAGCAAATGTAACATTTTTGATCTAGCCTACAGAAGAATAAGGGGTTCTGGCAGTTCTGGCATATTTAAAGAGAATATATAGGTGAAAGGTTTTTAATTCCACTTTGGAAAAAAATAGAAGACAGGAATCTTATAAAATCATTAAAATCAGTGTCAAAGACCTTCCTTACCATTATCGGAAAGAGATTTCCTGTTTAATATTTGCTGCATCTTAATACCTGTGGCTTAACGTTGAATTCCTGCTAAAATATCTTAACTTGAAGAAGATCAGGAAAAACATAGTCTATCTCAGATTCCACTGATTTACAGGAAACTGAAATAGAACAGTGAATTAATGGTGATGGTATGTTGGAAACATGGAATTATGCACAATGCAGAAATCCCATATGCCATAACAAATTGGTGGCTTTAATGGTAGGAGAAGAAACACAGGATCAAACCCAAGGCCAAGAATTTTTCAAGCAAAAGCCAAGATGCCTTAGACATAGTTTTGTATTTATCGAGAATCTTTTTAGGATGGCTGCTGAAAAAAATAGTATTTCTTCTAACAAATAATTGAAATAGAGTTCATTAAATGATTGTATAATTATATGTTAAGGTACATATGTCAATTTTTATGCTTTTACACTTAACTGATTTTTTCAGTTAACCAAGGTCTCGGTCGTGTTTTTATAAGAGGCATCTCCTTTCCCTGTGTAAAATTTCAATCCAGCAGCTTCCAGGCTGGCTGGACAATTACTGCAAACAAAACAGTAAAGCAATATGCACACCCAGCAGCGCAATAGACTTAGTAAATAACGCGTTTCAAATATGTACACTGTTTCATAATGTACGTACATGCTGTTAATGATTAGTAAAATACGAATCCAATAAAGTACTGTTTAATTCGTAATGACCTTTTTGCCATTGTATATTTTCTCAAATAGTGGATTCTAAAAAAAAAGCGCCAGACTTTTAAGTCTTGCTCTTTCTTTCAGGCTCTGTCAACAGACTCGATAGAAAGACTCCCGGTGTATAACAAAGCTGCCTGGAAGCACTACAACACCAACCACGAGGCTGATGACTGGTGCGTCCCTAGCAGAGAACCAAAAGACATGACAACATTTCGCAGTGCCTAGATCCGTTCGGGACACCTGGAAAATCCAAATGTGGCTTCTGTATTAAATTTGGAAGGGATGATGTTCAGAACCACATTATACCAAATACGTCATGTGTTATTTTCAGAATTAACTATTTGGGTAGAATAGATGGAAAGTGAATTCCATTTATGTCTGTCAAGGCTACTAAAGGATGAAATCGTACCTATTTTACACTTATATTTTCACAGTTAATTGAGCATATTTTTAAACACCTGTAGTTTTGGTCAACTTTTCTCTTTATGGTAGACTTCAGAAGCACGGAAGTCTTTGGGTTTCTACGGAAAGCTGTGTGTGTGTGTGTGTGTGTGTGTGTGTGTGTGTGTGTGTGTGTGTTTCAAAGAACTTTTCGTTCATGTCTGCTAGAAACATTTTCTTCATAATACTGATTAGCTAGTTAGCCATCCTTCTGTTTTTTGGAGTTGTGCCATCCTTCATTAGTGTGTAATGACAGCTGTAATAAGACAGTCTTCAGATGTACTGACTCTAAGTGAAGCAGAAAACAGTTGCCGTGTTAGTGAAGCAGCAGCCACCTTTCAGCCTCTACCTGCACTGTCTTCACTCTGAAGGTGATTTATCATTTTTTAGTTTCATTGCAAGGGATTGTAATAAGTTCCCTGTGAAGCTAAGCCAAGATTGTAGGCAGTCTCCCCTGAATGTGCTTCTTGTGATTAATGCAGGGGGAAATTTTTATACTAAAAACAAACTAGCAGCTGCTGAAATTCTAGAAAAGAAATTGAGGGCAAAGCAGTGAGTCCCCAAAATTGAACTATAGATTATCGAGATTATCTGGGGGAACTTTTGAGACAGAGAGCTTTTCTGGGTTCTACTCCAGACATACAGAATCAGACTGTCTGTGGCTAGAGCCCAGGAATCTCAATCTTTAAAACGCTTCCCAGATGAGTCTGATGCCTCGCCCAGTTAGGAAACCACTCTTTTAAAGTGAGTGACCATACCACATTTCCTAAAGTAACAGAGATCTTTAGGTTTTGATTCTCACTTACTGAAAGGTCAGACTTCTAGACTCCAGGAAAAGACCAGCACTCTCAGGCCTGGTGCAATTAAAAGCATAATTAAAAGCTGGAGACAAATTGACTGTGTGAGAACAGTCAAGTAACCAAAGGATCAGAACCATAAATGGACAAGTATTGACAAAGAACATATATTTTATAAGAAATGTTTAGATTCTGTTGTCAGGAAAACTTCAGCTAGGGCTTAGTAACAATTCTTTGCATTCATATGGTAATTTGCAGTTTACCAGTACTTTGGTATATTATGATAACTCTGTTGGGCCTTAAAACAGTTACAGAGCTGGTGGTATCATCCTTGATTGGAGACTCAGGGTGGTCCAAAGTTGCACAGAATGGGAGGCAGGGCCTGAGCTCTACCCGCTGATCACTGTCAGCCGCCAAGTCTGGGAGACCATGAAGTTAGAGGACCTTGTGAGTCATACCTCATCATTTAAGGTGACAGGGAAATATAGTGAAAATAAATTTAAGGTAAGATCTTAAATGTTTAAAGAACAGCTTTACTACTTAAACGTGGGGAACTTACATTGGGTCAAAACACCTCACTTTCAAAAGGATTAAATTAGTTTAACAATTCTATGCACATTTGTAAACTGGAAGGGATGTAATAGGGCAGTTAGTCCGGGATCCTCACTTGAGAGGTGATAGTCCTGAGACTTGGGGTGTGTGGTTTGCCCAGGGGTTCTTAGCTAATTCGACCAAATGTTGGAAAAAGAGATCTTTTACCTAATCTATTGTTCCTTAATTATGGATTTTGTGAAAAGTAATAGGATATGCTAGTGGATGATTTATATTAGTTAACAGTGTTATAACTTTTTAGCTTTAAATTACACCTTTTTTGTAATGATGAAATATTTTAGAATTCTTTGAATCAAAATACTCTTTCCTAAAGAAGACATTTGTACAACTGACATAAACTTGATGTTTTACTTACAAAACACTTTCTCTCCCCCCACCCAAAATTAAAGGAAAAGTGAAATGTTTTCCTTTAGCTTCTTTTTAAGGTATAACAACTTTTTTACCTTGTTATGTGGTAATGGACAAAAGATTACATACAAAAATATTTGGGGGGTAGCATTCGCCTCGATGGTTTCAAATCATTGTGCTCCTTGAAAAGTTTTTAGATTCTTAGGCTGTTTCGTCCACCAGCATTTAATGTGATGCCACGTAGCTATAAAAATATACTGAAGGATAAGCAGTGGATACTAAGTGATTTTTATAATCTGGGCATTTAATGAATGTGCCAGCATTTTTTAGGAAGAATCGCAAAAATATCCTCCCTATACTTAAATTACTGGCTGGCTTTAGATGTCTTCATACTTAATAGTGATCACTTCCTTGCACTGAAGTTTTTACATGAAGATGTTTAAGTGGAAGTCTACCATATTATTTTATAAAATGTTTTGTGTGTGACAATAAACTGAAAACGTGAATTAACTCTTATTTTGAAAATTAATTGGGTCAATTTAGGTTTTCAAAATGTACTTTTTTTTTGTCTTTTCTCTTTTTTTTTCCCAATATATGAAATTTATTGTCAAATTGGTTTCCATACAACACCCAGTGCTCATCCCAAAAGGTGCCCTCCTCAATACCCATCCCCCACCCCCCCTCCCTCCCACCCCCCATCAACCCTCAGTTTGTTCTCAGTTTTTAACAGTCTCTTATGCTTTGTAAAATATACTTTTTAAATTAGAATCTCTTCCATCATCAGGTGTTGACGTTCTATAAGCGTTCAAAATGTGGCTAGGTGGCTTACACCCAAGTCTCACTATCTTCAGTAGAGGAGATTTTTGGAACTTGATCTCCAATGTGTATATTCTAATGGAGAAAGCAAAAGGTGGAATTTGTATGGTTTGAGTTATCCTAGATTTTCACTGTCCAAACATCCACAGAAGACTGACTACATTAGTGAAGATCTTCTGTTGTGTGATTTTTGAAAGGTTATATTAATGTGCCCTTTGAATAAGTTTTCACAATGTAAGTAACTGTAGGAAAGGTCTTAATTTAACCAGTATTACCCTCTGTACCAGTTGAAAATTCAGAACTAAATCTAGTCAAAGACAGATTCCTATCTTATTCCTGAATAATGGGATATGACCACAACTTCCCTTTGTTGTTAAATCCAGCAAATTCTTTTCTTTTTTAATTTGTTTAATGTTTATTTATTTTTGAGACACAGAGTGTGAGCAGGGGAGGGGCAGAGAGAGAGAGGGAGACACAGAATCCGAAACAGGCTCCAGGCTCTGAGCTGTCAGCACAGAGCCGGACGCAGGGTCGAACTCACGAACCGCGAGATCATGATCTGAGCTGAAGTCGTACGCTCAACTGACTGAGCCACCCAGGTGCCCTAATCCAGCAAGTTCTATAACAAACTCCGCAGGTAAATAACAGGAAACAAACTACTAATTACTGTCCCTTTGTGGCCTGTGAATGGCTAATCAGAGAGGAGGCCAAAAATCAGCCAACCAGTTTCAGTTATGTCTTCAACTGCTGTGTCATAAATGCGAACTTTTAACAGATGGGTAATCAGGGTTGAGTTAGCTCGTTTGCAATCTTGGCTTTTCCTGAGGGAACTTTTCATCATGTGTGATTAACTTCTGGCCCCAGTGGTTAATTTTCTTACAGGCAAGCTCAGTGCTTAAAACAAATTCTATAATGAGGTGTGAAGGATTTTATCTATGTTAAAAAAAACACACCACTGGTTTGCCTAGTTCTGGCATTTTGAAATTACTGCCCTTTTGTTCTGTTTACATTTTTGGAAAGAATTAGACATACTGCACACTTTTTTCTGGAGCCTTCACAGTTCTTTAGCAATTGCCAACCATAGGATTTTAACAGGAAAAGACAAGATTGTCAGTTTTGTTTTGTTTTGTTTTTAATTTATAACATGAAATTAACATGAAAATAACATACATAAGAACAGTGCTTGTCACTTAGTAAACACAGTATAGGTGTATATTATTATCATTAATCTTAATACTCCTTCCTCCCTGGGGCCAATATTTTACATAGTTATACACAGTCCAACTGTAATTTTTAAAAGTTTTTCAGCAGTGAGTTTGCATTTTAGTGGAGCTTGGAATGCGTTTCTAGGTTTCTTTATTCTGGTACAAGATTGCCAGTTTTTCCTGCAAAACGTTAGGCCTTTTTTCTCATCTTGCAAAAGCTGTTATGTTTACTGGGGAATGGTGACAGCTGTCTTTTAATCCATTAGAGATTTTTGAGCAAAAGTATACAATTTTCATTCCAGGAAGATAAACCCAAGAAACTTCCATTTGACTGTTACATTCACTTAGGAAGTCACTTTTTGAAAGTCAAGAAGTGCACTTCCTGCAGTTGTTACATAGGATACTGTCGGAAATTTTGTAGTTTCGAATGGAAATGTGGACATCTGTTTATGATAAATTTAAAAAGGTGAAAATTTCCTCGAAGAAACCATTTATGAGGCCAGGACATTTTAAAGTTGAACTCAAATATAAAGGGCCATAGTATTCTTGCCATAGGTTTATACTTTCATGTTCTCCATTATGGGATTCAAAATAGTTACGGAATTACAGTACTACACAAAAATATCTAATTATTTGTCCAAAAACTTTTAAAAAGCCCATCTGGTTACATAACTGAAATAGAATTGGAGAGAGAAACGGAATGTCATTTATTTTACTATATTACAGTATAAAAATCATCTGATTTGATGGGGCGCCTGGGTGGCGCAGTCGGTTAAAGCGTCCGACTTCAGCCAGGTCACGATCTCGCGGTCCGTGAGTTCGAGCCCCGCGTCGGGCTCTGGGCTGATGGCTTGGAGCCTGGAGCCTGTTTCCGATTCTGTGTCTCCCTCTCTCTCTGCCCCTCCCCCGTTCATGCTTTGTCTCTCTCTGTCCCAAAAATAAATAAAAAACATTGAAAAAAAAATTAAAAAAAAAATCATCTGATTTGATATGAACTATTTCTTTTCCTTATTTACTCCCAGTATTTCCAATGCTGCCCAGTACATACTAGGTACTTATAACTGTGTATTCTGTAAATGCATAATGAATAACGAATTTAACAGGTGCCCTTTCTCAAAATGATGCCTCACACAGAAATGAGTCTGTACAATAAAACTATAGGTAGTAATCGACACAAGAAATTTCGCAAAAGGAGAAAATACAGAAGAAAAGGAGAAGGTAAAGGAGTAGCAAAACTGCACTCTAAAGTTATGGGTTTAATAGCTTTAGTATAAAGCTAAATATAAAGAAATAAATACACAAACATTGTTCTGGTAGGTGAAGCCTTCCTATTTGTAACAGCAAATAGCTGAAGGCTGTACCTCAAGGGAGCCTCTGTAGGCTGATCAAAAGAGATACGTCCAGAGAAACCACTAGCAAGGACTAAAGAGGGGGGAAAAAAGGCCCAAATGAATAGTATTTAGATAAAAACAAGAAGATCTAACTACATATAGAGATGAAAAATGATTGTTAAGAATGCCATTAACTTTATGACAAAAATTTTGAGTGTAGAAGAAAAATGATTCATCTAAGAGATTTTGGCAATTTAAATCAATCAACCAGTAACTACTAAGGAAATGGAATTAGTAATCCTAACTGCACCTCACCAAAAGACAAGGTTTACAAGGTGAGTTTTATCAAAATATCAAGAACCTGATAATTCCTATCTTAAAGAAACTTTCAGAGAATAGAAAAGAAAGCAAGCCACCTAATCCATTTCATAGAGTTTATAAAATCTCAAAGCTGAACCTGGTCATGCATAGCATGAAAAATTAATGTATACGCTAATCTTACTCATGAACATAGAGGAAAATTTTTTCAGTAAAATACGGGCAAAGTGATACAATAGTGTATACAAAATTATATACCATGAACCAAGTGGGGCACCTCCTAGGAATCCAAAGATGTTTCAACATCTGAAAAACCTGTGTCATTTATACTACAAATTAAAGGATAAAAACCATATGATTACCTCACTGGAGACAGAAAGTTCAATATTATTTTGTTATTTTGAAGTAGAGGTTAGTCGTAGTTAAGATTGCTTCCCTCACCATATAGGTCACTGTTGGATGTTACAATAAACCTTGAATGGTGGTAGCCAGGTGTAAGGCATATCCTGGAATTGTCTGCTGAGTTGAGACCGTGCTAGCCCTGCCATGGAAAATGCAATTGGTACTGTGTCCAGAGGTTCACTATTTGCTCGGTAAAAGCTCTGGCATGGGGATTCCTCCCAACTCTGATCCAATACTTTGAAACATGGAGGAAAAGAAACATCCAACGTCTCTGTGTTTGGACAAACATAAAGTCTATAAAAGGGCCTGGCGTTTTTGACAAGCGTATTTGTTTGCTAAAGCCTAGCCTTTCTCACTCTGGAGTAGCAAATTCACTTCGTTTTGGAGAAAAATCTCCCTTTCATCTCAAAATCAACCTTCAATTACCAACAAAAGCAAGTAATAGGAACAATCACCAATTGGGAATCATCAGGCAATTCTGTGGCAATTTCATTCTGTGGTGCGCAGCTGACCTTGATTTTTGCCGTTGGGTCAGAATGTTTTCACAAGGACTGAGTTAACAAATGGAAAGTATAGATAGGTCCTAGGAAGCAATGCTTCTCAAACATTAATGTGCACAAGAGTCACCTGGGATTTTGATAAAACACAGACTGTGATTCAGCAACTTTGAAGTGGCGTTTGAGATTCTTCATTTCTAACAAGTCTCCAGGTGATATTGATGCTGCTGGTCCATGGACCACACTTGAAACAGCAGAGGTTTAGAGACTGTGGGATAAACTGCCATCAGTATCCAAAAAGACTAACTGAAGAGACTAAATGAGTTGCAGTATGAGTGGGGAGCCAGATAGATCTGGTAATCTGATTCTAAGAATATTAAGACAGGCTAGGAGGGATCCATTCCTAATATCCAGAGTACTTGGTGGGTGTACCCATGACCTTGAGATCAAATCTCATTAGTTAACTCCGGTGAAATTTGAGTTTTAAGGATCTTACCCAGCAGAACATATAACTTGTAGAAGTCCTGGTTAACGCAAGGAGGTGATGCCATTTGTAATGTTCATCTTTGTATTCATGCTGCTAGAATACAGACGGTAACTTGTGTGTTGACAGAAACATCTGCAACATGAAGATGATGTTCTGTGACGTTTCCCATATTGCTGGCATGACCTGGGGCATATCTACCTTGCTTTCAGAGAGGGCATCATGGTTGCAAGGTCAATATCCTGAATCAGAAATGACATCAGTCCTGGTGTTGGCATATGTTGCAGTAAATTTGAGTTTCCGGGTTTTAGTGCTCATTGATGGCAGAGATTTTTTTTCTCCCCCCTCCTTTTTTTTTTTTTTTTTAACTCTTTCTTATAGAGGTGAAATTCACACAACCTAAAACTAACACCTTCAGTGCAGGTCATTGGCACTCAATGCATTCACAAGGCTGTGCAACCACTACCTCTATCTAATTCTAAAACATTCTCATCACCCCAAAAGGAAACCCTGCATCCATTAAGCAGTGGTAGTTTCTTTCTCATGTTAGTTTTATAGCATGGCTTGGAATATTATTCTTGGGAACTTATCTTGGAGTTCTTTTCTACAGTAGTATAATTATGCAAGAGTGAATATATACAAGGGTAAACCTATAGAAACAACTTGTGCCTAAATTAGCTCCTGGACATACTGTCTTCAAAGGAATGTTTCAAAACAGCCAAAGCATCAACATGCTTACATTTGAGTCTATTTTAAATTAAAAAGCCAAAATAGTAAGTGCACTGGCTTTTTATGAGTTTGGAGATAGAATCAAACAATTGTGAAAATATAATTGGGTAAGTCGTGTCTAGAATTCTTTCCAAGCCACTGCAGGTCGTACTTCTCTCTAAGATGCAGACTGAACCGGTCAAGGATTATGACTTCAGCATGCCTCCAGTTGTCTTGCCACCCCTCTGCCTGCCTCACATCAAAACGAGATGTGCTGTTGCCCCAAGCCAAGTGAGCTCTCTCTGCCTGGAGGGTGCCATCACTGCAGCTGCAGGCTGTCACACAGTGCCAAGCTCCCTGTTCTTTCTGACTATAGGGATGAAGTGAGATGGGAAGGGCTGGCATGTGATAGGAAACCTAAAATTATGGTACTAGGAATGAGGTTGGCCAAACTCCAAGTAGAGGCCGATCCTACGTCTGACTATAGCAGGGCCAGTGCTAGGGGAGCAGTTTCGGTGGTAGCCAACCTCAAAGACCAGCAGGCGGCAGGGGAAGGAAGCAGCGGGTACAGGAGGAGCAGTGAGTGAGTGAACTCCCAAGAGGGGAATAATAACTGGTAACTGACTTTTGCAGATTCCAGATTCCCTCATATCCAGTGTATACTTCTCCAACATGTTTCTTGGGCAATTATCTAGAAAAGAGTATTTCTGCCAAGAGCTATGTTCAGTGTTCAACTGTAATTATTTAAGCAGTATCATATGGTTTGCAGTGTTTGTAGTATAAAGCAAAAGTCTGAATTAAGGGTCATTAATAGTAGCCTTCTCAATACTTGACTCAACTGAGGGTGAGGCTCCAGATGCAAAATGGTAAAAAAAAAAAAAAAAAAAAAAAAAAGGTAAATTTAAAAGTCCCATCATGCTAGATTGTACAAGTCTTTATGATTTGTTGTGCTTTTGGTCTGTCCATGTGAAACCCAGTCCATAGATTTACCAATGGCTGTTTTAGCACCCCCAAACTTATTTTTTATTCTAATGAGTTTTATCTCTTCACTTACTCCATTTTCTTTTGTTTGATTGAAATCTCTACTGTTCTCCTCTATTATATATTATTCATTGTTGTTTGAGGCACCTAGACCCTTTTTAAAAAATTAAAGTCTATTTAACTGATGATCGTTTATCTATTGAAATATAACTTTGAGTGCCTACTGTATACCAGGTGTGAAGAAAGGCCCTGGGACTAAAAAGACAGAAGGGTGGATTTCCAGGCCATGGAATTAAATTTCTCTTTCTCCAAATCATTTAACAGCCACTCAGTTGATTGGTTCCATTTTCGGTGAGAAAATTTGGAGGCTCATAGATACTTGGATATTTTCATAAATAATATTCAATTGCATAATAATTTCTATAATGAAAAATCACATAAGTCCCAAACCATGGAAGGTTATTATGTCTTACTACAGTAGGCAAAACGAAAAATATTCTTGCCTTGGAATCTGTTTTCTACAGGGATTGAGTTACTAACGGGTGTTTTTGAGATATAGTAAATGCACTTTTAATTTCCAATCAGCAGATAGCAGCACTTGATTTCAATTCAAGAGAAAGTTACAGTGGTGTTCTGTGTAATGTAAAGTACACTCAGAGCTTCCAGAAGATGATTCTTAAGATGAAAACTGAACACATTCAAATTGAAGATTCTCTCTCTATTTTGTCTTAGAAGGGGGAACACTTGGTAATTTGGTCAAGTACCTTTAATTTAACAAGGTAAAAGACACCTTTTACTACTCTTCAGTGTAAACAACTGCCCTTTTTCCTGTTAAGTAGCATATAAAGCACAATATGAATTTTTTTTTACTATAATGGGAAGAAAATTTTATATTTTTCCCTGATTAACTTTTCTCAAGAGCATTCTAAGTGACATGAATTTGATTTACTACAATTTGCAATATCACTGCTGCAGGCACTAAATTATCCACTGCATTCTTTAAAATAAAGACCACACAAAGGAGTTGCTTCCAAACAACCCAAAGAAGTAAAAGGACACATTCCTGTGTACTAGGTTTATAAAATGAGCATATGAATTTTCTTAAATGCTCACTGTCATTGGAAGGCATGACTATCCTGCTGTTCATGTTTGTGGTATTGTCCCCAAAGGAAACTGAATTATCCATCCAACAAATGTGGTAGGCCCTGTGCTACATTCATAGCTTCCTGATGTTCAGTACGAGTTGCCATAGTCATTCACTTTCAGTTTCCAGCTGAATGATCTCTTGTCTAACTATACCTTTATTGTGATTTCTGTAATACCTTATTTCAGGCGTAGATCCATTAAATAGTGGCTTTTCTTGATTGGTCTTCCCTGAAATGGGTCTACTATGTCACTGATTAGTTGCCCCTCTTGTTCTATAGTTATCACTCGACAGACAAATAGGTGTCCAGTGTGTTTAGGCATCTTGCCCCTCTGAGGCTCCCCTCAGAACCCTGAGCACCAGCTACATGTGCTCCTTCTTGCACCAAGGGTTTCATAGCATCACGTCTTCCCTTTTGTTCTCCAGCCCCAGATGGGACTGAAAAATTCTTGCAGGTATTAATCTTTGGGCTACCTCACAATGGCCTTTTTGTTCTTTTAGTTTTCTGTCATTTGTGCAATCAATTCCTCACATTAAGCCTCTTCGATTTGAAATACTTAAAAAAAATTTTTTTTTACGTTTATTTATTTTTGAGAGACAGAGTGTGAGTGGGGGAGGGGCGGAGAGAGAAGGAGACACAGAATCTGAAGCAGCTCCAGGCTCTGAGCTGTCAGCACAGAGCCCAATTGGGGCTCGAACTCATGGAACCATGAGATCATGACCTGAGCTAAAGTCGGACACTTAACCAACTGAGCCACCCAGGCACCCCCTATTTGAAATACTTACTTTCTGTCTTCAAAATGGTATCATTTACTTTCAATAATTTAAAACAGGGCCCAGAAAATCAGAGATTTAGGGTGGAAGAAAGAAAAGCAAACAAACAAAGCCCTCAACATTTCACTCAGCACTTGTTTGGATTCACGATTAACAAGTCCATTTAACAGGTTAATTCCTGGGCACCCGGCTGGTTCAGTTGGTTGAGCGTCCAACTCTTGATCTTGGATCAGGTCATGATCTCCCGGTTTGTGAGATCAAGCCCTTCATCAGGCTCTGTGCTGACAGTGTGGAGGCCACTTGGAATTCTCTCTCCCTCTCTCTCTGCCCCTATCCCACTCGTGCTCGCTCTCTCTCTCAAAATAAATGAATAAACTTAAAAAATTTTTAACAAGTTGAATCCTGAGCATCAAATACTTTACATTCTATAAATGTAAATATAAAATCAAATTACTACCCAGATCTTCACATTATATGTGACCCCCTTACTGAGTGTTTTCCTCTCTCCCTTTAAAAAAAAAAAAACAAAAAGAGGGGAGTGGGAGACACAAGCTTCCAGTTTTAGAATGAATAAGTCACGGGGATAAAAGGCACAGCATGAAGAATATAGTCAATGATATTGTAATAGCAATGTTAAGGGATCAAAAACTTGTGAATACAGCATAATCTACAAACTTGGCAAATCACTAAGTCGTACATCTGAAACATTATGTGTCAACTATACTAAAAAAAAAAAAAAAATAGCTGAAAGGAGAACCATAAAATACCAGAACTCAACCAGGATGAACTAGATAATCTGCATCATCCTTTACCCACTATAGAAATGGAATGTGTAATTTAAAAGTTTACAAAATAGAGGGGCGCCTGGGTGGTTCAGTCAATTAAGCATCCTACTCTTGATTTCTACTTAGGTCATGATCTTGCGGTTTTGTGAGTTTGAGCTCTGCATCCAGCTCTGTGCTGGCAGCGTGGAGCCTGCTTGGGATCCTCTCTCTTTCTCCCTCTCCCTGCCCCTCCCCCACCTGCACTGTCTCTGTCTCTCTCAAAATAAATAAACTTAAAAAAAAAAAAAATCAAAAGAGTTTACAAAAAAGAATCTCCAGGCCCAGATTGTTTCACTGGAGAATTCAACCAAACATTTTTAAAAGGTCAACATCAGTTTTATACAAGCTCTTCAAAAAAATAGAGGAGCAGGGAATACTTCCCAACTCATTTTATAAGGCCAGTATTACTTTGATACCAAAACCAGACAAACAGTACTAAAAAAAAAAAAAAAAAAAAACAACTACAGACCAATACCTCTCATGAACTTAGATACAAAAGTTCAACATGATATTAACAAATCTAATCCAACAATGTATATAAAGAAGAACATACTATGAAGTATACACCGTATCAAGTGGGATTTATTCTAATATGTGAGGCTGGTTCAACATCAAGCAGGCTAAAGAAGAAAAATCATATGATAGTATCAACTGACACAGAAAAACCATTTGATGAAATCCAAACACATTCAAAATAGTCAGGGTCCCTAGTTGGGATCTGATAGTGTTAACTCCACTCTTAGGCAACTTTACCCAACCTTGATATTCCCCTATGTAAAAACAATGCTTTTATACCTCATTTTGTGAAGTAAGAGGTCAGATTTTAAAAGAAATACATGGGTGGAAATGGTATAAATCAAACACAAATTTACCGTATCATAATTTTCCAAGCTACAATTTAAAAATGTCTTTAGAAACAGTACTTTTCTAAATAAATAATGTAGTCGGGGCGCCTGGGTGGCGCAGTCGGTTAAGCGTCCGACTTCAGCCAGGTCACGATCTCGCGGTCCGTGAGTTCGAGCCCCGCGTCAGGCTCTGGGCTGATGGCTCGGAGCCTGGAGCCTGTTTCGGATTCTGTGTCTCCCTCTCTCTCTGCCCCTCCCCCGTTCATGCTCTGTCTCTCTCTGTCGCAAAAATAACTAAAAAAAAAAAAAAAAACGTTGGAAAAAAAAAAAAATAATATAGTTGAAAAGTTCATAATTACTCCTCTGGTGTACATTTTACTGGATTAAGCTAATAAGTACTTATATAAGTAATAATATTTCTGTTCCCGAGATCCACCATTATACATTAACATTTGAATGAATACATTCATTATATAGCCAGGATAGCAATTTCCAGTTCAAGTGCTAATGTACTTTCTGGCTAAAGCTGAAACTCTTAAGAGCAAATTAACTAATTCATGAATTAATATTGTTTAGACATCAGCCTGTAGAACTAAATGAGATGATGTATGTAAAATGCTTAGCACATTTCCTGCCATATAGTAAGTACTCAACAAATGACAGCCATTAGTTTCAGTACTGTAAACTAATGATGTCATGAGGTTTTCTACATTGATTTCTGCCACAGGTAAATTTTTTCTTTAAAAAATATAAACCATTTTCAAGCTATGGATAAGTTTCTCAAATGCAAGGTCCTATGTGCTGGGAATGCTTTTATGCTCTTGTAAATCCAATCAAATCTGTCAATCAAAAGTTTGATTAGAAAGTTTACCTATGGGGCACCTGAGTGGCTCAGTCGGTTAAGCATCCGGCTTCAGCTCAGGTAGCAAATTAAAGCCTTTGCTACTGAAAAGTTGTGTCATTTGGGTAATGTGCAACACAGATGCTGAGACAGAGTTAGGATGGCAAAGGTTTAGTGAGGGTTAACTAGAACAAAATTTAGAGATGAATTGGGGAGCAAACAGTATGGATCAGGAAGAGCCCCAGACCGTGATGATGCAGGTCTCACAGTCTTGGCTAAGATAATGAGTTGGCCAGGAGCAAAGACTGACCAGGAGGACACCCACTCAGGGAAGAAATGGCTGGCACCCTCTTCATGCTCATTCACTTGGGGGGCTACCCTGTAAAGGAGGCCTTATAAGTGAAGCAGAGCAGAACTTAAAGAGTGAAACAGATGGAGCACATTGGCTAATTGTGCCCTTTCCAGCTGACTGGTAAGTCCCTCAGGCGGATCTGAGCAGCACACCTCCATGACTTCCTCAGAAGACATGCTGGAGAAACACATAGAAGTACAATTCCTGTATGACCTTTCTTGCTGCCTTTCTAGCACTCATTAATTTCTGTTTTAAGTCTCCATGTTAGCATGACTTTCACCACTTCCATGCTACTCTCAGGCTCAGGGGAAATCATTCTGCCACTCCCCAAGTTGCACTGGGGAGAGTAGGGATTTGTGAGGTTGTCCTTGGTCACCTGGATATATCATTCAGACACTTCACTCCTTCTTCTCCTTCCAGGCATAAGAACAGACTCACGCCTGCCTCTTTCCCAGGGGTGCCCACATTCTCCTCTGTTCTTGGATTTCCAAACTTATTTGTGTGTTTCTCCTCTCGCTTTCTCCAGTCTGAACAAAATTATGTAGTTCAATAAATCACAGGTGGAGAGGAAGGGAAGCAGGGGGTGTGTCAGGATTGAGAAAAGCAGACCTTGACTACAGATAACATAATTTTTCCTCACCTAATTTTTATGGCCTGAGTTCCCTCTGGGCCTAGAATTTTTTTTTATGTCCAAAGCCACAGCTTTAGAAATTTAAAAAGGCTTTTCTTTGCTTTTCTGCTGTAATAACCTTTCCCTGAGGCAATGAATGCACTGACTAAATGCATAAAGAGCAAAGAGTAAAAGAAACTCAGAAAGGAAAATTTTAGGTAACATCTCAAAATATTATCCTGCCACAATTACATCCAAGGATCCTAACAGAACCTGTGGATGAGATCAATGAAACTTTGTTATAGTCTTTGATGGTTTAGGGAGAAGGGAAAAAGACCAGATGATCAAATGATCAAAGCCAGGAAAAGTCTCAACTTTTTTTTTAAGTCAGAAGAAAGAGGATGCTGCAAATCATAGATTGGTAACCAAATGTTCCCATTTGTCTGGGAAAATTCCAGATAAAACTCATCTCATCTTTTTTCTTTTTCCTTTTCTTTCTTTCTTTTTCTTTCTTTCTTTCTTTCTTTCTTTCTTTCTTTCTTTCTATAGTTTGTCTTAGGCAAATGCCTTGAAATAAGGTATCTGGGCTGCAGGAAATAATTTAACAGTCTCTGGTGATACTGCGATGAATAAGTTGTATAAATGAGGACCAGAAAGCAGAGGGGCTAGTAGATTTGTGATATGATGAACAACTACCCCCGGTAACAACTGGAATAGGGCCAAAGTCAAGTGGTCAAGATAGAGGTGGCTATGGAAACTATGCCACATAAAGAAAGTTGGACAGAACTGAGGATATGAAGCCTTAAGAAGCCCCAGGGAACCCACACTAATCTAAAAATGAGGAATTAAGCACCTATCATGTATACACTAGTTCTGTGCAGCTGAAAGGAAAACAAACAAACGAACTAGGAGAAATCTCTGATAATTAGAATTTGTCTCAAAAGCAAACAAAAACAAACAACAAAAATAACCACTAGGATGTTGTGAGGTAATGTGTTTATCAGCAGCATTTCGTTATAGAGTAGATTCCTTCATTCTATTCAATGTACAGATTGCCTACATTCCATTCATAGAAAAACACAGAGTGAAACCAAATGACTTCCAAGAGGTCCCACAATTCTGAGCAGCTATGATTCTATTGTAAAAAAATGTGAGTGCTAAACCAAAACCAAGAGAATTTCCACATTTTTACAAAAATGTTTTACATGATTTACAGAAAAACTAGTGACTCAGAAAGAGCTTTATAAAAGTCCATGGATATACCCAGAGTTGATTTTATGACTCATGACTGGCAATATTAATGGAAGCACTAATAAAAGTTATGATATATAGTAATAAAACACTGAAGCATGGAGTCATAAATCATATTCCAACAGGATAAGGAAGGTAGTTTTTCCTTTGTGATTTAATACAGCTTTCCACAGGAGACCTATAAACCCCCAGGATAGGCTAAAGACTGAGGTTAAACCACTCCATTTCAAAGATAAAATAGCAATGAACATATAGATATGAAAAAAGTGACATTCTAGATTTACAAAGTGGAAATTTTTTAGTCATCCCACTTGATAGCATAAGAACACAGGAGGTTGGTTATTTGGTTCTCCCAACTTAAGATTTAGTAGGTTGATTTTTCCCATTCAACTCTACTAAAATTCTAGACTAATGTTTGAGGAGACATTAAACATACTACCTTTGGTCACAGCTGTTTTTGCAGCTCAACTACTTACCCCTGCCATCTGGTATCACAGCCATTCTATTCTGCTCAGGAACCACTCCTCTGACACCTGATGGGGCTATCATAAGACCTCTCCTCAACTTTCACTGGGGTATGATTCCAGCTGGCCAAGTTTTCCCATCCACTCATGATGGTTAATTTTATGTGCCAATTTGACTGGGCTAAGGGATGCCAGATAATTGATAAAACATTATTTCTGGGTATGTCTGTGAAGATGTCTCTGGACTGGATTAGCATTTAAATTGGAAGACCAAGTAAAGAAGATCATCTTCACCAATTTGGGTGGGCCTCATCCAGTCCATCAAGGGCCCAAATCAAAAAGGCAAGTTCTCTGTTTCTCTCTGCTTAAGCTGAGACATTCATCTTCTCCTGCCCATGGACATCAGAGCTCCAGGTTTTTGGGATTTTGGACTCAGACAGGGACTTATATCATTAGCCCCCCATTTCTCAGGCCTTTGCACTTACACTGAATTACACCATCAGCTTTCCTGGTTCTTCAGTTTGTGGACGGCAATACATGGGACTTCTTGACCTCCATACCTATTGGTTCTCTTTGTCTTGAGAATCCTGACTAAAACACACCAGAAGAGTGACTTGTCCAGTGGTTTCCCCCATCTGACCCAAACAGGTCCAAAATCTTTCTCAGAGATTATTAGGAATGCTAAGAGGAGACTTAAGGGAAGCTTATCTCCTGATATCACAAGAACTAGAGACTGAGTCTGACGATACTGGGAACTCATCTTTGTCACCACAAGAAAGAAGCCTCCGTGGGAGTAAACCAGTGCAGAGAAAAGAGTGGGAAGAGACAAAGGCCTTATAACATCCTTTGAGTTCCTGAATCCAGCTATTATTGAATCCATATGAAGCCCTGGACTTTTCAGATTCATGAGACAATGAATTCTTGTCTACTTAAACTAGTTTAAGTTCATTTCTGTCACTTGCAACCCAAAGAGTCCTAATTAATTAGCCATAACAGTTACATTTATGTTATTGGTTTATCTCTGTTTCATTTTCTGGTAATTATCTTCAAAGAGCTAGTAACCTTGAGTAAGAAGAGATCTTTTCATTGAAAACTTAGAGAGAATTGAAGATTTAGTCATTCATTTCATTTACTTATTTTTGAAGAGTGACCCATGCAAGCACACTAGTAAGAAAGAATGTTGAGCACCAAACCTGTCTGGGGATTTGAGCTTCCTTTCCAAGTTAAAATGAGTTGATCATTGTGATGCGATAATAAAATGTATTTAGCCTATCTCCCATATTCTTTGAGAGATGTAGCTAACACTCCTCCCCACAAGAGAAGGAATCTAGACACTCTTTCCTTGAGTCTAGATGGGGCTTGTATAGCCCTGATCAGTGGGGCGTGATGGCAGAGATAACATTTGGCATCTGAAACTGGGCCATAAAAAGGATACAGCTTCTGTCTGGCTCTCTCAGGACACTTGCCCTTGGAACCCAGATTCTCTGCTGTGTAGAAACTGAAACCAGCCCACATGAAGGGGCTCATGAAAGGGGAACTGAGAGTTCCAGCTGACAGTCAACATCAACTTCCAGACATGTGAGCAAACAAGCCTTCAGAGTGACTCTACTCCTAAGACTTGTAGTCTTCCAGCTGAGGTCCCATATACAACCATCATGCTTCCCACTGTGCCCCATCTGAATTCCTGACCCTCTTGAACCATGAGAGACAACAAAAGATTGCTTTTATTTTAAGCCACTAAGTTTTGGCATGATTATTAAATAGTATTAGGTAATAATATGGTCATCTTAGTTGAGATGATAGATATTTTGCTGAAAGAAAAAACATGGAGTTATATATGTACAGTCAAAATCTATTTTCCCAGAAAATTAAAGTGGTGGCAGAATTATTTGGGGGGTTTAACACTGGTGATTGCATAGCCTTTACAGTGGGACTAGACTTTCTTAGATGTAAGTGAAAACACACAATTGTGTAAACATGGAATCTCCAAATGATTGCTCAACCTTTGGATGTTCTTCAACCTAGAAAAATGGTGAACATAAATGTCTCAGTATTAGATTTGCATCTACCAATATGGAGCTCAGATTCTGGAAATTAAGTCAGTTTTGGTTGGCAACTATAGCACAGATGGTTCAGTGTGTTCCTCAAGCCTGTTTCATTTCACTCATGGGCACATAGCCTATCCTCATTTCCCAACCTCCCCCACAGTTAGATGGGGGTGATTGAGTTCTGTGCAGTGAGCCGTGAGTGGACCCAAAGTGTTCTGTTTGGCCTGAGGCAGGTGAGGGCAAACATGCTTTCTTTGCAATCTGTCATCCCTTGTCTGGACCCGAGAGCAACCAGGAATTGAAGATAGTAGAGCTTCTGTCAGCCTAGATCCCTGAAAGACCGTGTGGAGCAGAACCTGTCAGCTTTGGACTGTGAGATGAGAGAGAAATAAATGCTTATTGTGCTTAGTCACTGAGATTTGGAATTGTAACAGCAACTAGTATCAGTGAATCTGACTAATATAGTAGTCCCTCATAGAACTGCTCACCATGAATAAAATTCAAGTAAGGGGCTGGTGTCCGCTGCTCTCCCCAACCCCCACTCGCATATCTCCCAACAGCTACTCAACCAGCTATCTTGTGAAGTTACCTCTTACATAAATCCTCTTTTTCTATTCTTACTGCATTACTGTAGTTCATCTTTTGTTGGGATACCCGACAGATTTAGTTCTCCATGCTCATTCTGCAGGCAGAATGATGTTTCTGAAATGTTCATCTCATCATATCAAAACTATGTGCTTGAGGACATGAATGAATCAATGACAAAAAAAGGAACTAAACAAAGATATAAAATATATATATATATATATATATATATATATATATATATATAAACCCCACAAAGATCCTCCTTCCATGCAAGCTGTAGTAACTTATATTTAAACTAAAATTAGCAAGGCTGTAGTAGCAAAAACATTTTTTTAGAAATATTTCAAAGCTCAGTGATATTGGATTCTGTGCAACAATTTGTTTTCTTTCCCTGGCTTGGGAGATGCGAACTAATGTTGTCATTTAAGAAACTGTATTTGTTTGGGGCGCCTGGGTGGCTCAGTCGGTTGAGCGTCCAACTTCAGCTCAGGTCATGATCTCATGGTTCGTGAGTTTGAGCCCCGCGTCAGGCTCTGTGCTGACAGCTCAGAGCCTGGAGCGTGCTTCGGATTCTGTGTCCCTCTCTCTCCACCCACCCCTGGTTGTGCTCTGTCTCTCTCTGTCTTTCAAAAATGAATAAACATTAAATTTAAAAAATTTTAAAAAAAATAAAAAAAAAGAAAATGTATCTGTGTTTTTGTTTTTAATTTTTAAATTGATTAATTGCTGAGGCTCTATCCTTAATAGCCTAAGTCAGATATGTGCTAAATTTCACTGGATTTTTTTGGAAATGGGGTGATAATTGGTATTAATGGGAGTTCGTGAAAATAAATTTGCATACCTAAAACTTCTGCCAACGTATCATTTACCAGTATTCAAGAGGCATACTTATTTTGCAGAAGGGGAAAGCTTTATAAACATTGATGAAGAAACTGCTTTTCTGGCTACAGTTTGGAAATCCATATAAACATTAATTTCCATTATTTTAATGATATACTTTGAAGTTGAAGTGTGACATGTTATTTTGGGGGAGGTCACTAATTTATTTAAGAAATCAGTAAAATAAAAACAAGAAGGTAAACCAATTTACAAAGAGGTCATGATAATGCCCTAGGGAATGTGCAGTAAAACACAATAGCATGCAATTATTTTCTTTTGCAGCTCTGAACACTTTTCAATTTGTGGCAGATTTACAAGATCATCTTCTGCATAAAGAAAAAAAAATCCTACAAATCGTTTCCTGAAAAATTCTAAAAGAGAGAGAAAAAGAATGAAAGGAAGGAAGAGAAAGAAAGAAAAAGAAAGACAAGAGAATCTGAAAAAGCTTTGAAGTTGCCATAGGAATCAAATCCCAGGTCCAGCCACATGATTATGTAAATCATTTCAGGTTCAGAGGATTATCTAATACACTCGGCTGAGAACCTTGTCTGAAAGAATAGTATCTAAACCTGCACTTAGAGCAGCCACCACGAGTGCCTGTGAATTGTCACCTGCTCTGTTCTTCTGGACCCTTTAGCTCTTCAGTTCTTATAGTTTCAATTCAGTATTTACATATTTTCAGCAATAGAGGTTTCACAAAGCATTATGTTCTTTAGGGAAATACTGGAGTGGAACATAAAATATTCTGTTGTACAAAAGCAACAGCAGCTGGTGGAATTCACATAAACCAGTAGAGCCCAATATAATGAATTATAAGCATGCTTGTGTTTAAAGCAAGCACTGACATAAAAGAGGCAATAGAACACAAAGTATGCTTCTATTTAGCTCATAAAATATGCACAGTATGAAGAAAGCCATTGATAATGATTAGATCCAGGAAATTCAGGTACCAGGTTATATTTTGCTCCCCTCTCCTTTGGGTGCAGAGTTAAGTTAATCATATTCTCTCATTTATGGCACACTATTATCAGTCTTTTTTGCAGCAGCCCTCTCTCTTTTTACTCCTTCATTCCTGCTCTCTGCTATTCTTCCACCCTTCCCCTTCATAGCTACCAAGAGTAATATGCGGGGAATGTGTCCTTGGATATCTGAGCATCTTGAAAAATGCAATGCTGCTTCTGTGTCAGTTGATGTTGGAAACATACATTAATAGGATTACACTACACATTTCAATTTGTTGCTTGCCTTTTCCACCAAACACTAGGTTTTTAAGCCCTGTCTGTTGCTGTATGTAGTTCTGGTTCATTATTTCTGACTATAGCAGAGTATTCCATAGTATGTCCCCCCTGCATTCTAATTCTTCATTTCCACCATCATGAACTTATACAGCCTCTAAATCTCTACCGCCATAAACAACATCACAATGGATGTCTCTGATCATGCAACTTCTTATGTTTTTTTCTTTTTCCTTTTTTTTTTTATTTGAGAGAGAGAGAGCACCAAGTAGGGGAAGGGGGAAGAGGGATATAGAGAGAGAATCTTAAGCAGGCTCCATGGTCAGCATGGAGCTGGACACAGGGCTCAATCCCATGACCCTGGGATCATGACTTGAGTTGAAATCAAGAGTTGAATGCTTAAACGACTGAATCACCCAGGTGTCCCAATCATGCACCTTCTTGATGACAGTGTGAGCTGTTCTACAGAAAATGAGAAGAATTGATTGGTTATTTGATATATGCATCCTTAATTTCACCAGACTGTTTTCCAAAATGGCCATCAGTCTACCCCCAACATTCAGCAGTAAATGAGGGTTGCTTTTCCCCACATCCTCACCAACCCTTGGTATTCTGTGACTTTCTACCTTTTTAGTAATACTATGTTATGATGTTAGTTTGCATTTTTCCAATTATTTGTGATTTTGGATCTTTTCATGTAATTGCTATCTGTTTGGGCTTTGCATTCTATCAACTTATTTATATTTTTCTATTGGACAATCTTATATTTCTCTTGTTGATTTGCTAGAGTTCTTTGAACATTCTAGGTCTAGCACTGTCCAATTAGGTAGCCACTAGCCACATGTGGCTATTTAAATTTAAATTAATTAAAACTTCAAAATTAAGGGGTGCCTCGGTGGCTTAGTCGGTTAAGTGTCTGACTTCAGCTCAGGTCATGATCTCACAGTTCATGAGTTCGAGCCCCACAACAACAGCTCAGAGTCTGGAGCCTGCTTCAGAGTCTATGTCTCCCTCTTTCTCTCTGCCCCTCCCCTGCTCACTCTCTGTCTCTCTCCCTCTCAAAAAATAAACATTAAAAAAAATTTTAATTTAAAAATTAAAAACTCAGTTCTCAGTTACGTTATCCCCATTTCAAGTGTCCAGTAACTCAATGTGGGTAGTGTCAACCTTACTGGAGAGCACAGACACTGAACATTTCCTTGATTACAGAAAGTTCTAAGGGACAGCACTGTTAAATATTAATCCCTTGTCACTTTTTAACATTGCAAATATATTCTCCCAAATGATCAACCAACTATAAATCTTACCTATTTTGTCCTTCATTGAATAAAAATCCTTAATATTCATGTACCCATATCTATTTTTCGTAGTCTCATGGGATCTTAAGGAGTCCTTCCCCACTTCTACATATTCTTCTATTCACTTTGTAGCTTTACCTTTTACACATAGGTCTTTCATCTATTTGGAAGTCATCTTTGTATATGGGGTGACCTAAAGTTCCAACTTCATTTTTCTCTGTACAGTGAACCAGTTTTCCAAATACCATATATTAAACAATCCATTTTTTTCCTGCTGGTTTGTGGAGCCACCTCTATCAAATAATAAGTCCCCATATATACATGGGTCTATTTTGAGTATTGTATTGTATTGTATTGTATTGCATTCTATTCTATTCTATTCTATTCTATTCTACTCTACTCTATTCTGTTCTATTCCATCCCATCCCATTCCATCTCATACTATCCTTTCTTATCCTGTTCTATCTCATGTGCCAGAAGTACACTGATGGTTTAGTTGTTTGTTTATTACCAGAAGAGCAAGTCATCCGTCAAAGCAGACCCTCCTAATTAGCTATCCAATATCCATTCTGCATTTCCTTTTTACAAACAGAACTCCAATTTTGTTTGGAATAGCAGCATTTCTAGCCAAAAATATTTGTTTTCTCAGCCTCTCTTGCAGCAAGGATTGGGCATGTGGTACAGGTATGAATAATGAGATGGAACAAAATTTCCTAAGGACAGTATCCTTTCCCAAGTAGAAAGGAGTACCATGAGAAAGCCATTCATCTCATTTCCCTCTTTTCTTGCCTAGAATGTAGATATGAGGCCTAGAGGAACAAAGGTCTGAGGTGACAAGTGTGGGGACAAAGGTCTACATATTAAGAATGGCAGGACAGAAAAACTGAAAGAGCCTGGTCCCTTAGCTGTTTAGCTGTCAGTATTAATCCCAGACTCCCTCTGGGCTTGACACATAAGTCAAATCATTCTGTCTGTGTAATCCCTGATAGTAGAGTTTTCTGATATTTGTGTCTGAATATATCAGGCTTCCTATCCCTTCTTTTCCATATTTGTCTTACTTAGACTTTATTTTTCCATATACATTTTAGAATAAGTTTTTCAAGATCCTTAAAAACCTTCTCTGGAATTTTGATCGTAATTGCATTAAATTTATAGGTTAATATGAGCAGTAGTGGAGTCTTTAAAATATTAAGTCATCCCAATCACAAAAATAGTGTATCTCTCCATTTATTTAGGTCTTCTTTCATTAAAGAGTTTAAACTAGCTTTAATAAAATTTTTCCGGTAAAAATCCCATGCATTCTTTGTTGGGTAATTTGAGATACAAGATCTAGAACACCAGTTTATTGAATTTTACCAATTCTAAGATACACTTTGTTTTTGTTTTATTTTGATTTACATTTGAACATCTTTGGAATCTGGATTCATCTTTGGATTGATGACATCTAACAGCCATATTCACCTCCACCTTGTCCCCTTAGTGGTATATAAAATAATGATACATTGAACCATATATGGTTTCATTTAAAAAAATACGGTATATATTTTTATTTAATATTTTTTACTTGTTGCTTTTATTTGTCTTTGGTTTCTTTTGTTTATTCCCTTGAAACGTCCAACTGATCAAAATAAAACCTGAACATTGTTTAGGGGCACCTGGGTTGCTCAGTTGGTTAAGCATCTGACTGTTGGTTTTGGCTCAGGTCATGATCTCACCATTCATGGGATTAAGCCCCACAGGGGGCTCTGCACTGACAGCGTGTAGCCTGCTTTTGATTCTTTGTCTCTCTCTCTCTCTGTCCCTCTCCCAACCGTGTGTGCTGTCTCTCAAAATAAATAAATAAACTTTAAAAAAAACCCCAAAAACTGACCACCGTTTAGAAATACTCAAATTATTACATTCACTATTTGTTCTAATCATTGATAATAGTAAGGGTGCATTTCTACAATTTTTGTAGATAGAGCAAATCTATTTTTTGTTTTGCTTGTAGTTTTTTTCATGAAACGTTTTTGAAAAGTACAATAGATAATATAACAAAGTCTCATAAGCCAACCTCCCAAATAAACAAATACTGGCGTTTTATATTTGCTTCCATTCTATTTCTTTTTTTTCTTTTTAATATTAAAAAATCAATAATGAAATTTCAATTTTATCGATTTAATTTATTTAAAAACAAATTATTATTACAGACAAAGTTAAAGTTCCCTGTTTTTCCCTTTCTACCCTCCTTTCTCAAACCTCTCCTGAGGCAACCACTTTCTTGACTTTGGAGTGTCACCAATCCATATTTTGCCTATTTTTTATTACATATCACTGAATTCATAACTAACATATAGTATTGTGTTGTCAATTTTAACATTTTACCTGGGGGTGCCTGGGTGACTCAGTCAGTTAAGCATCTGCCTCTTGATCTCAGCTCACATCTTGATCTCAGGGTCATGAGTTCAAGCCCCGCTTTGGGCTCCATGCTATAAATAAATAAATAAATAAATAAATAAATAAATAAATAAATAACTTTTTACCTATATGACAGTGAGGCCATGAATTTTGAACATACTTCCTTGCTCGTGTTCAGGTATAAAAATTTCTTAACCACCTCTTGTTCTTCAATAAAGGCAATCTTTTTCTTTAGGAGAAAAAAATAGACAAGTTCTCTTATTCTTTTCAAGAAGAAAATATAATTGGTAAAAGCTCTAAGAACGTCTTTTCTCCTCTTTGTATGAAATAACGACAGTGTGTTAGTGCATTATAATGAGGATGGTCGTTGTAATTACATTCCATGAAAAAGCTCCTATCTGAAATGTCAACTTTATTCAACTGGAAATGATTTTTTAGAAAACTCCCTGTGTCCTTTTTTTCCCCCAAAAGCAAGCACAGCCTTATCATTTTCCATATGATTCCTTTGGCAAATATAGATTTGCGTAACCATTTCATCAGAAATATTGAAATTTTGTTATTTGTGCTGAAGTCTACAATATCACTGCATTGTTCAATAGGTAAATCTAGTATGCATCTGAGCATTTATATTACACCCATTTCTATAGCAACGAGGTAGATTTAACAAATTGTGCATATATTACATATTAACATTTAATTGTACAAATTTTGCTACATTTCTATCATCCACAGGAGGTATACTGCAGGGTCCTCCATCCATATTCTTCCTTTTTAAAAATGTTTATTTATTTAGAGAGAGTGAGAGAGAAACAGCAGAAGAAGAAGGTGAGAGACCAAGCAGGCTCTGTGCTCATAGCAGAGCCTGACACAGGGCTTGATCCCACAACCACGAGATCATAAAGAGTCAGCGCTTAACTTACTGAGCCACCCAGGTGCCCCTCTTCCTTTTTTTTAATTTAAAAATAAAAATGTGGGGCGCCTGGGTGGCTCAGTCGGTTGAGCGCCGACTTCGGCTCAGGTCACGATCTCGCGGTCCGTGAGTTCGAGCCCCGCATCGGGCCCCTGTGCTGACAGCTCAGAGCCCGGAGCCTGTTTCAATTCTGTGTCTCCCTCTCTCTGACCCTCCCCCATTCATGCTCTGTCTCTCTCTGTCTCAAAAATAAATAAACGTTAAAAAAAAATTAAAATAAAATAAAATAAAATAAAAATGTACATAAGATAAAAATCAAAGTATGTCAAAGGGCAAACAGTAAAAAGTAAGTCTCCTTCCTACTCCAGACTTTTAAGTTCCCAGAATCTATCTCAATATATAACATATTAGCGCTTTATATGATAGTTTATGATATTCAATAACAAGATTTAAATAATGGTTATGAGAAAGAACAGTCTAGGAAAGTTGAATGAATCTGAAAATACACCTGACTGTAATGATTTCTATGCAAGGCAACCTTATAGATGACTTCAAGAAATGGTTGGTGTTTCCAAATATTTCTTGGTCCCCACTTGGGCCAATGCCAGAGTAGCTTCTTATCAGCAGTTTGGCACCTGTTTTGGAGCACACTGTGTAACGAAAGGTTCCCCTCCACCATGCTGGAACATACCACACTCTCACCCCTGAACTGCTACACAGATCATTTACTGCTCTTTGCCAACTTTCCTTCATTGAATTTTCTTTCAATGTCTATCAAACACTCTCAGGTGACCCCATACAGGACACACCATAACTCCCTTAAAAGTATTCTATTCTAAAAAAAAAAAAAAATGAATAAACGTTGGTACTATTTAGTCTAGGGAATGCTTTACTATTCTTCAGAAACTTTGAAATGGTATCAATCTATAATTTTTGTTTTTTTTCCCCATTTTCATCCACTTGTTTAATTTTATATATCTAAGTTCAATTAGTTAATGTAATTTAATTAATTTTAATTAAGTAAATATGTCAGTTGGTATTTTCTTTTTTTAAATGTTTATTCATTTTGGGGACAGAGAGGGAGAGAGAGAGGGAGAGACAGAGAGAGAGACAGAGCAGGAGTGGGGGGTCAGGGGAGGTGCAGAGAGAGAAAGAGACACAATCTGAAGCAGGATCCAGGATCCGAGCTGTCAGCACAGAGCCTGACCTGGGGCTCAAAGCCATGAACTGCAAACCATGAGATTATGACCTGAGCTGAAGTTGGAGGCTCAACCAACTGAGCCACCCAGGTGCCCCCATAAGCTGGTATTTTCCATTCTGCTCTGTTCCATTTTCTATTTCTACATCAACAGACTGCATTTATGTTTTTAAAATGTGGTGGGGGAGAAGGCAGATAAAATCAACATTACAGTGAAGATAAGAATTCCATAGTATTGGGTTTATTTTCATAATTGTTAATTGGATAGAAATAGTCATGCAAGGAACTGACAGTCAACCAACATTCCCAAGCATGGTCCCAAAAAAGAAACACTATGGACTTCTGCCATGGTCAGACATGGTATTTGTATTAAGAAATGAATTCACAAAGAAAATAGCATTGCATAATCATGCATGGATTGCCTTGAATGACGTTATCCATTACTGCAAACCAAAAATAAAAATAAACAAATAATAAAACAAAACCAATGCTTAGTTGCCATTTTGCATTTTTGCTCCTACACATTTCTGAAGACAGAACTTCTTGCCTCCTGAAGTCAGTGGGAGGAAAAAACTCTGAAAATTATTAATTGAACCCAGCAGAAATATTAACATGCAGATAATATTATTTCTTTAGTAAAATTAATCATATGGGCAAAATCTATATAGTGGGTTTTATCCATAACAACAACAAAAAAAAACTCACGGTATTCTATGTATCATGAAACTAGAAAATACGCACACAAATCTTTTTAATAAATCTTTGAACAACCATCGGATTTTTAGCTGTAACGTGTTTATGAAACTGTATTTCTCTTTTCAATTACCCATTGTCATTTCAGTTTTCTGTAGTCATTCACTTAGGGATGGAAAAGTCATTATCTGAGGACAAAGGAAATAATTTCAGTTTCCTGAACTCAACTCAAGGGCCTTCATTTCTCTCCTCTTCCCCTCCCCACTTCCACCTCTCCTACCTCAACCCCTCTGCCCCATCCAGCAAAGGACTATCTGAGTGTCTCTGTTTCAGTAGTTTAGGTGGCAATGTGGAGAGAATGGGTCAGTTGGCATCAGGAGAAGAAGTTAGAAGAAATACAGAGAAGGAGCCATGAAAGCCTACAAATAAGTTGAAGTTGGAACTATGTGAAAGACACAAATAGAGGGTGAGGTAGTTGGTGGCAGCAACAAGAGAAGTAGGAGCAGACACGGCTAGACCACATGGTGAACAAGAGCCACCATGTTTCCCACTAGTGAGGGGACCAGAGCCAGCTTCATGAATATGAGACCATGAACACAGCCCAGCACTTGATTTAATCTTCTGCTGTCTCTGTCTTGAAATTTTTATTAATTTGAGATAGCCGTAATAGGCATGTCTGCCACTCTTCTGGACCCATTATATATAATGTTCATAGTGTCCTTGGAGCACAGAATCCTATGGAACTGTGATGTGAGTGAGTGCAGAGACTCAGAGCAAGTAAAAGGGAAGGCAGTGTGTTTAAGGTGAGTAAGCAGGGCACTTATACCCTCAAAGGGCCACACTTTGCATCAGAACCAGAACCTGTTCTGAAAAGGCAAAACATGCAATGTGTTTTAAAAAACACAAGTGACCGGGGAACCCTATCATATTCCTTCTTATTCATATTACTTCCCCGTAGTTGGTCAACCACTTCCACTGAAAATGAAGGTGTGAAAGGAAAGGAAATCTAGGGCAACCCAGTCATTTGTCTTTGATTCCTTCCCTGCTCTTCGGGAAGCTGAAGGTAGAGGGTGTTGGTAGAATGTGCACAAATGAGGAAATAAAATAAAATCAACTGAGTTAGTTTTGTGCAGCATTTTCATTGTTCTGGTAAGAATGCAATACATATGCCCTTACAATAGGTATTGTACCATTTTGAGGGTTCCACTATGAGTTAAATACTCTTGTTTTTGTAATTAAAACGGACATCACAGCATATAAAGATGAACAGTAAAAACCATGCTGATAATCTAAAATGTTAACTTTACTTAGAATGATGTTAAATAACAATTTTTTTTTAAATCGTAAGTTGAGAGAGAGACAGCAAAAGACAGTAAAAAGCTTTATATCTTAGGACTTATAATAGCACTTTTTACCTGCTTTCTGATCTAAAGACTCCACATTTTCAGTTTGCTGCTGCAAATTATGTAGCCAGCTGTGGAGAGGGCCACACAATTATATGGATCCAGGAGCCACCTGTATACTAAATGGCCTGCGTGTCCAGTCCCATAAGGGCTGGCTGATATCTTGTTCTTCTGTGTGTTTCCAGAACTTGATTTTTCTGGATCCCCATGTGTCCTACCTGTGTTTCTGAGATACTTGTTTCCTTATTTGGACAAGAAGATTTATAATAGACTTCCCTGATCTGAGACAATAAGAGTTCTCTATTATTTGCAATTAAAAGCACACAAAAAGAATAAAATATGGTATGATTTTTAGTTAGTAAATCATATATATTTTCATTCACAAAGTAAGTGATGCTTAAACATGCTGCATTGGAAAGAAATGGATTTTTGTTAAAAATGATTTAGCTTGAAAACTGTAGGATTAAAACTGTGCACGTGAAATATTTCTGGACCAAAATCTGTGAAAATATCAGCAAAATGAATGAGTCAAATTGGATTAAACTGCATTAACTTTCACATTGGTCTTGTTGACATCAGGGGCTGGTAATACGAATTTAGTTCATAGTGATGGCAATTTCATCAGATTTGTGTCCTGAGGGACTCCAACTTTTATGTGTGTTTTAGGGAAGACCTGTCAGGTGTTATATGATCACTGTGGCTTTGGTCTGTGTAAACAAGGCATGGCCATCAATGCAGGCTGAATCAGTGAGGACATTTGCCTCAGCACAAGCAATAACAGAAGGAGAACAAATGTGCAGGATATGATCAAGGAGGCCTGCATTGCATTGTGGAAACCAGGGAGCAAACCAGAAAGCTTGAGAAATACTGCAAAATACACAATCTGATAGTGGACAATGGTCCACTACCAGAAAATGTGGTTTATCTTTAAAATTATCCTTTTAGGGGTTTTCCCCCCTTGAAAAGGGGCAGAAAGGTACTTAGTGGAGAATTTAAACATTTTAGTAAAGTTACAGTTGTGGATAGTATCTAACTAGTGTATGGTGTCCAGAAAATGAGTAGCTGGAAAAGATGTCTTAAATTTATTTATAAGTGTCTATTTAGGGTGGATGTGACACTATGTCCCATTTTGGGTCTTGCCTCCCTGTCCTGCAGAGTCATCCCAACCGACTGCCTGAGTAACTCAGCCTGCTCATTGGCAGATGTGGCCAAGAAGGCAAAGAAAGGGCTACAAAGAAGGAATACAGACATAGACTGAAGGGAGAAAAAAACAATACATGTGGTTTAAATGATAGACAGTGTTGTTCCAAACCTTAACGATCCTTTAGAAATTAAACAGGTGTCAGGTCTCAGCTTCCCTGTTTGTTGAGGGTGCTTTGCTTAAATGCCATGTGTCTGTGCTTATAGCATGCGGCTTTCTGCTCAAAGCCAATCACATAGGTGCTGGTTTTTTACACGGAGAGGTAACTGTTCTTGTTAGAGATTATAATATGCTGAAAATAGAAGCAGCAAGGGTTTAGGTCACATTACAAGGAACAAATCTGGAAGAAAGTTAGAGGTATTTGGGTTATTTAGGCTAATTACGAAAGTCACTATTTTTGGACATTAGTTCGCATAAACCATCTCCCAGATGTGCTGATGTCTAGGAAGAATACAGGGCTGAACAGAGCATCCAAGGTTTTGTCTGGAGCAAAAAAAAAAAAAAAATAAAAAGAAGAAGAAGAAGAAGAAGAAGAAGAAGAAGAAGAAGAAGAAGAAGGAGGAGGAGGAGGAGGAGGAAGAGGAGGAGGATGTTATTATCATTAAGACTTTTGAAATTTACCATTAACTTGAAAAACTCTATGTGATTGCAGCTATTGCTTTTTTTGGTGTGCAAATAGCTTACATAGTTTATTTTAATCTCCTTTATGGTTACTTGGTATGAAGATGGGCTATCGATTGTGTAACTAAGTAGGTGGGAGGAGAGGCAGTGATAGACGGAAGTCATGCTATGAATACAGTACATGACTATCTGTAAGAAAACCTTAGAGCAGTGGTTCTCAAAGTGGGGTCCCCAGACAAAGAGCATCAGTGCACCTCTGGAAACTTGTTAGAAATGCAGACTCTATGGGGCGCCTGGGTGGCTCAGTCAGTTGAGCATCCGACTTCGGCTTAGGTCATGATCTCGCAGTCTATGAGTTTGAGCCCCACTTCAAGCTCTGTGCTGACAGCTCAGAGCCTGGAGCCAGCTTTGGATTCTGTGTGTGTGTGTGTCTCTCTCTCTATCCCTCCCTCATTCTCTCTCTCTCTCTCAAAAATAATAAATAAACATAAAAAAAAAAAAGAAATACAGACTCTAGGGCACCTGGGTGGCTCAGTCAGTTGAGCATCCAACTCCTGATTTCAGCTCAGGTCATGATCTCATGGTTGGAGTATTTTTGCCATGGAGATCAGCAAAGGCTATAAATCAGGCCCTTTTCTTCCCCGAGAGGCATTTTCCGGTATAACACTGATTACATGCAATAAATATTTAAAAGGCTTAGCACTGTACACATCACAAAATAAGATCTAAAATTAAGTTCAATATTTTTAATTGTTTACTGAGTTATTAATGTGTTTTTAAACCTATTTTAGGTTCTGTATAATGTACTACTAGAAGAGGGTGGGCTGTGCACCGAAGGTACGAGAGGGCAGCTTTGTGTCAGAGGACAGAGCAAGGAGAGCATTTGTCATTGTAGTCACCGAGTGGCAGGTACTACAAACTTCTCCATTCTTTCGGACCCTTTCTTCAGCTTTATTTCCCCTGGCTTTTGCACAATACCTGGCAGAATGGATGGATGTTTATTGGTTATGCAATTGAATAAATCAGTTTGGTCATGCAGTAGTAAACTAATGTGTATGATTGTTTCTATAACACATTTAAAAAGTGATTGTTAAGGGGTTTAACAGACCAGTTGATTGAATCAGGCTATTGTGGATAAACTTGGCCAAAATACCCAGTATTATCCTTTCCTTTTTCTCTGCACGTGTATCTATGATAATGAAGCAAATAACACCTCATTTTAAAATACAAAATAAAATAGCATAATTGTACAGTGTATACTGGCTCCACTGGATTATTATAATTTGCTGCAGGGTTTGTCATGGATATGTAATAATGTACACAATTGATAAATTGAGACATACCAGGAAAGACAACTTCTTATATATGTCTGTCAGAGAGTGATTTTCATTGTACAAAAAGAGTTTAAATTATATGACAACTTAATTCCCATATAGACTACATTTTTGTGGTTTGTTTTTTTTTTTTTTTTTTTTTGGCATTGTTTCTTCTGTGAGAAAGACACTGGAACTCCACAGAAAAAGGAAGTGGTTCTGTGTGTCAGAATGTCTGTATCACTGTTTGCAAACAAGAATCCACTTTTTCCTCTCTAACTTGATAGCTTTATAGAAGCACCTAGGCATATGTTTGGTACAATTTGGATGATACCCAAGAAAAATATAGCACTGGATTATGAGAATCTTTATGTAAACACGTTCCAGGAAGAAACAAACAAACAAACAAACAAATAACAACAACAAAAAAGTCAGTAGTAGTTGCTTCAAGTAGGATTTAGGCTGGAAGGATGAATTTTGTTTGCCTGTCTGTGATTTTTACCAGCTACAACACAGTATGTTTGCAGTACTTCTCCCATTTCAGTGTGCATAAGAATTTCCTGAAGAGGTCATTAAAATGCTGATGCCTAGGCCCCACCCCCAGAGATTCTGCTTCTTTAAGCCTGAGAGGAGCCCAAACACTTTCATTTTTAATAGGCTCCCAGGTGATGCCAAGGCTGCTGGTCTGCAGACCACACTTTGAATAGCACAGCTAGAGACCAATGAGAAATATACTCCCATGGGGCGCCTGGGTGGCTCAGTCGGTTGAGCATCTGACTTCGGCTCAGGTCATGATCTCACAGCTTGTGAGTTCGAGTCCCGCATTGGGCTTTGTGCTGACAGCTCGGAGCCTGGAGCCTGCCTCAGATTCTGTGCCTCCCTCTTTCTCTGCCCCAACCCACTCGCATTCTGTCTCTGTCTCTCTCAAAAATAAATAAACACTAAAAAAAATTTTTTTAAAAAGAGAAAAGAAATATACTCCCATAATCTATGAAACAGTGACTTCCAAACATGGTTACCTTTAGAATTATCAGTTAATGAATGTTTCACAAAATCCAGATAGAATCCCAACATGAGACCTGCTAAATCAGACTCTTAAGAGGTGGGCCCAAACAATATAATGAATCTGAGATAATGTGAAGTTGAGGGGCTCCTGTCTATTTATTCTTGGGAACCCAGTTTGTTCATCAGGACAGATGAGACTTAATGGCTACCACATGTTGAAACACATGCTGAAAAGAGACAAACCATAAAATTTAAGCAAGAAACTGCTCAAGATGGAGGCATGTCAAAAGGACACAGGAGCCAATCAATGACCAAAGGAATACTAATTTGAGCAATAAGATAAATGACAATATTTCATTATAACCCTTAGAAAAAAGTTAAATATCTATGAATCCATACATACACAAATAAATTATTGAAAGAATAAATATGAGATAACTTTAGAGAAGAATCCCAATTAATAAACATAAAACAGATGAAGGAAAGAGAAAATCATGTTTTCTATGTTGTAGCGTTATACAAACACTACAGTAATAATTGTTACAAAAATTCCCTGATGGATGTTAAAATTAGTGGATAAAAATTTGATGAGAAACAAGATGTTTGCATAGTCTCAAAGTATTTCTCCACAAGATATGTATTAGTTTCTAAGGAAATACAGTAACTTTATGGTGGACAAACCCAGTAGACCCCTCCCTAACCAAGTATCAAGGTGAATATCACCAGTAATAACACATCATCATGTACCTCTTGATATGATGCACTGAAGAGGACACACCACTTCCCTAGTATTTGTGCCAAATCTGCCTACTTCAATCTGATTGTCAGAAAATGTCAGACAATTCCAAAATGCGGTCAGTTATTTTATAATAACTTCAAAAGTGTTGAAACCATGAAAGACAAATAAAGACTTAGGAACTATCACAGACCGGAGAAGACTAAGAAGAAATGAAAACCACACACAATGTGGGATGCTGGATTGGATCCTGGACCAAAAAAAGAACATTTTGAAAACCTGCTAAAATTCAAGTAACAGTCTATAGTTTAGTACTATAACATAGTACTGTAACAATGTTAACCTCCCGGTTTTGATTATCATACCATGGTTACATAAGATGTTAACATTAGGGCAAAGTTGGTTAAGGTATATATGGTAATTCTCTGCACTATTATTATAACTTTTTGTCAGTGTAAAATTATTTTGAAATAGAATTTGAAAATTCCAATGCCTCTACCTTGTAAAAAATCCCCGTTCCCTAAGCAACTTTACTGTTTGCCTCACCAATCTATGGATAAACTATAGAACTAGTTTCACTTGGGAGGTGACCTAATAAGCAGAGAAGGCTTTACAAACAAGAATCCAGTGGCCTTCCAGGGATGAGGGTTTTATCACTGCACTCGGGCAGCCCCTCCCCATGAGTTGCTAAACAAAAGTGGGAGCCTGAGTCTCCTGGCGGATTTCTTGGACTTTGAACCCTATGTGGAACTTCTGTGGCCCCTGACCCGCACTTTGAGACACCATTGCCACTCAGCCTCAGCCCCACCCTGCCATGGTAGCAGAAGCCAGCAGATTTCCACAGCCTGGGGCTCTCTGCTTTCAGGAGATAACCTGTCCCCAGTAGCAGCTTTGATATTCTATTTCTTTAGACAGCATTTTATTAAATGTAAAGCTCCTTAGGCAGCCGTGTGCACATTTTCCCCATGTCGATATTTTGTCACACATCCAATCATTCAAAGCCAAGCTGATTCACTTCCACTGGTTTCCTTTTGGTTGCTGTTTGCTATTCTTACTAACAGGAAAAGCTCATTTCACTCCATTATATTTCTCATTTGCACAACCACGCTTATATTTTGTTTTACTTAACTTGTGCTTCACACAAGAAGGTGCAAAGATGCTAATCTGTGTTGCCCTGGTCCTTGTGGGAAGTGGCATGATGGAGAAGGTAGCAGAAGTGGTGGAGACGGATTTCTGGCTGTGACATTCACGGCCTGACCTCACACAGGTCTCTTCATGCTTCTGTCTTCAATGACAAAAAAAAAAAAAGGCAAATAATACGTGTAAACTTTCTGAATTATTATGAGAATTACATGAAATAACGTATGTGTAGAATTGAAAATGTGTCTCTCATTTACTACATATCATAAAAACAATCTATGTTTCTTTTTTGCCCAAACGTAAGGAAGAAGGGGACATCTAAAGATAAGGACTCTTGCAGAGTGAAAGCTGTCTCTGGACCCATTGTATTTTATTTGTACAAACGATCTCTCAGTGGCCTTACTTGAGCCAAAAGGGAAACAAAACCAAAAGCCAGGTTTCAATGAGACTAAATTTAATCATGCCTTGTTTTACATTCCGACTGACCAACTTCCTCTTGTTGTCAGTTTGTTTTACTAAGACTGTCTTTAAATTTCTGTTGGGGAACCTTTAACCTCTAACTTGAGAGAATTGCTGAAAATCATTAAATACATCTTTGGTAGGAAATGGTGGCACCTCTGGGTTTTATGTCTGATTCTTCCCTTAAGTTGTAAATTCTATCACAAAATTAAAATTAGGGGGTGGCTTTTGTTTGCACTTTTTTGTTTGTTTGTGTTCCTTGGATGTTGAAAAGCTATGAGTGGGAAGAAAAAAGCATTGAATCTGTTTTTCTTCCAGCGGCTATAGTGGTTGGAGTAAAGAATTAATTCTAGCTTGTTTTTGACACAAATTCAGCATGAAGCTTGGTTTCTTTATGATACCCAAACACTTTAAACATGGTGGGTATTCAATAAATGAATAAATATTAGTTTTCCTTCTCTGTACCTTTATAGTTTGTGCCTAAACATCGCCTTGTTTTTATGAGAAACTTTATTGTCCACATTAAATCCACTCCAGATCATTTCTATCCTTCTCTCTTCGGGGCTTGACATTGTCCTTAGGCAGCTTATTTTAGAAAAGGGCTTTCAGAATTTCTAAGTAATTTTTTTTAAACTAAACCATTTTATTGAAGCTCCATGTGATAGGGGTAGAACCACACATTAAGAAAATACCTAACAAGCCCTCTTCTAGCCCTGCCTAGATGACGTAAAATGCCTACATAATCAATCTGTTTGGAGTAAGTTATTGAAGGCATTTTGTTAAAGAGCAACTCTTTTTCAGGGAAGGGGGTATTTTCAAGCTATCAGCAACCATAAATACTTCAGTAGAATTAGCCAGTTAGATTATTGGTGAGTCCAATAACTGAGGTTTTCATCCAGCAGGAATGTGGAGGGATGAGACACAGGATGTTGATGTTTTGAAGCTGCATGCAAACTCTGCTTATTATGGATTTGGGTAATCATTCTGGGCAACTAAAGAAAATAATGGAACCTGAAGGCAGAGGTTCCATGGGCTTGAGAGAGGCCAGAATTGCTTAGTAGTGCTTTAACAGATTGATGGGAATTAAGAGAAGTGATCTGTGATTGATGTGTCAATGTCCTCATCTAATTTGGCTCATAACAGTTGAGTAGATGGCCATACAGGCTGGTAATAGGTTAGGGCCAAAATGAATGGTTGTTTTTCGAGACTAAACTATTAGATCACTAAAGAAAGGTGATGATGATGGGTTGGTGAGAGTGTTGGTTGGTGCAGAAAGAGAATAGGTATACTTTTATTCTGAGTGAAGAATTAATTTCTCAAGTCTGGGTGTAGTTTAAGTAAAAAGAAAAAAAGCTCCAACAAGAAACCCAGTCTTGTGCTTACAAGGTCTAGGTTTGACCCTGGCTCTACTGTTAATTTGTCATGTTTCTAAGGGCAAAGAATATGCTTTACTTTTATATAATTTTCCTCAACTCTAGAATAGAGACTGTAATGCCTGCCCCATTTCTCTCATAGGGCTTCTGTAAGTCACAATGAAATAATTAATGTGAAAATGATTTATAAAATGCCATAAAGTTCCACAGTTCTACAGATTTTTATAAATTCTGCATTTATTCCTAACATGCGTTTTTTTCTTTAAATTTTTTAATGTTTATTTATTTTTGAGAGAGAGAGCACGCACTAGGGGAGAGGGACAGAGAGAGAAAAAGACACAAAATCTGAAGCAGGCTCCAGGTTCTGAGGTGTCAGCACAGAGCCTGAAGTGGGGCTCAAGGCCACAAACCATGAGATCATGACCTAAGCCAAAGTTGGATACTTAACTGACTGAGCCACCCAGGCTCCCCAAGTTTTTTCTTTAAAAGCAAAAGCTAAATAAAAACAACACCCATGCAACATAGAATTATCCGTGCTAGAAAGCTCCTTACTATGATTCTTTATTTAATTTTTGTATAGTTTATTTGAGAGAGGAGAGTGAGGGAGGGGCAGAAAGAAAAGAAGAGAGAGAAGCCCAAGTAGGCTTCTCACTGTCATAAGGGAGCTGGTCGTGTGACTCTACCTCAAAAACCAGGAGATCAGACCTGAACTGAAACCAAGAGTCAGATGCTTAACCAACTGAGCCACCCAGGTGCCCGTCTTCTTAAAAAAAAAAAAAAAAAAAAAAAGATGGGCCATGTACCATTAACACCCATTTTATGCATGTTTTTCTTGATATTATATTTAAAGAAATAAATCCAATAATTTTGATTATTCTAGTTACACATAGTTAAATGGCTCATAAGTGGAATGGTGTTTTATAACTTAAGTAATGGGGAAAGTCTATCTGTATTGAGAAAATGATAAACCAAGAGTTCTGCTATGATTAAAGTAGTGATTTAAAATAAAATCTCTTCATTCTCCTGGAAATACAAATGATATTAGCCTGACTGGTTGCCAGTCAATGAAACAATCTTCGCCAGGGTTGGTTGACATCTGCCTGCAGCCTACACAGCAACCATCCAATGAAGCCACAATTTCCTATGAGATGAGATTAAGATGAGAGACCAACATTTTAGATACACTAATATCCAAGATTTTGTCCGTAGCTAAGCAGCAAGAGTAGGCCACTTGAGTTCAATTAAATTATGAATTCATTAAATTGTGACGTTTATTTAGTTGGAGAAAAATAATAATCGCAGAACTGAATCACAAGGTTGATGACTCACAGATAACTACTGCCTTGTTGTTCTAGGAAGTACAGGTATAAGTGGCATGTTTGGGAACGAATAAGGATACGACCTTGAAGAGTTTTTTAGGTCTCTTAAACTTTACTTATGCCAAGAAGTGGAGAGACCATCAGCTTAGGGTATTGGGATTTTGCTAATTGCTCTAGCAGCAGTTGGCTTGTGGTTATTATTGATGCTTAGAAGACTAACAAGTGTCTAGATTTCAATCAGGCTTGCCATGATTCATCTTTGGGAAGTAATTCAATAGGACATTGCAAGTCCATAAGGCAGAAATGGAGAAAATTCTTCTTGGAATGTCCCTTGATCTTCCCAGAGTCAGTTGTTTTGAATAGGCTCCTGATTTCTGACCACAAGTGAGATGAGTTTTGCCTAAAGTTTACTATTTGTATATTCTCTAGAGCAGCTGCATAGACTTTGGCTCTGATCAAAGCATGACCTTATTGGATAACACAATGCATGAGGAAGCAGGAAGCCTAAGGTCAATTCCTGGTTTCACCACTGGTTCCCTGTGCTGTCATTGGTTGCATTTAATATTTTATTGAAAGTCTCTATAGCATGCATTAAACTTTATTTACTAAGAGCTCACAAGGCAGATAGCTCAACACCAGAAACTGTATTAGTATCTGATGGTGTGTAGATTTTAGTATACATATTTAGTAGAGAGCACTACAGAATATAAAATTACCTTCTGGGATAGCTTATATCTACCAATAATAGGAAATCGAGGTAACTACAAAAATGTAATAATAACCATGTTTTATAGTGTTTGTATTTGCATCTTTACATCTGGGGCCTTGCTGACCCTGAAGGGACTGCCCCTTCCAGGGTTCACTAACTCCTAGAGATAGCAAACAACTCCCCTTTCATAGGCAACCACCCAATGCAGAGCCCTTACCTCCAGTCTTTTTCAGACTCTTACACTCCAGGCCACTATTTCCTTAATCACTGTTGTGCTAATCACTCTAGGGCCAGTTATCAGACAACTTGGGACAGCCCCCTATGCCCCAGAACCTGCTGAAATTATTCAGACTAGCCAATCTTTAATATGCTTACCCTTTCTCTTCCATTACGTCTCATAGAAACCCCAGTAAAGGCTCTTGCCTGTATTTTCCCCCTGCTTCCTCTGCCTCCTGACCAACCCTGATACTTCCTCATATGGCCCTGCATGGTGTGCTGTGCCTCCTGTTTTTATGTGGGTACAAAAACATGATAGTCTGTATGTCTTACCATACCTGATTAAAACAAATCCTGGGTATACTTTTATAACAATATATTATTAAAAAATGGAGAAATCAAGCATAAAATATTTAGATAGTTCAAGATTACATAGTCTGTTTGAAAACTATTCTCCACCTCAAAGTTTGATTCAATCCTTCACTCAAAAATCATGATTGAGCACTCCCTATGTGTAAGGAATTCCTTCAAGGAATGTAAAACCACTTGGTCATAACAGAAACAAAAGAGACAAAGCATTATATATCTCAAGCATTTTTCTATTTTATTTTCAATTTCAATTTGACATTTTTTCTGCATTTACCTATCTGGAGCCCTATTTACCTGCTGTAACTTTCTTTCTGCTCTCCTGCCCCCTGTTTTCCCAAATTAGCACTTCTCTGCTTATCTTCCCCCTCCCCCTAGCAGGTGTATATCACACCTTGATGCACCTGCTCCTATACCTGGCATGCTCATGCCACACTCACACACCCCTCATGGGTACATCATAACCCACCTGATACCTGGCTAAGCAAGCTTTGTATTTCACATAATTAACTATGAATAAATAAGTTAATAAGAAACTTGGCTAGTTACTTGTTTTATGGGCATTTAAGCCTTATTTGTAACTGATAGGAGGGATTATTATCAAAGGGAAATACAGAAGAAAAGTTCACAAACTATTGAAGAAAGGTTAACTGTGGGAATGTTTGTTATTTTTCTGCACTCTTCCAGTGGTGTAAATCTTGAGTCACTTAACATACAACTGATGCACAAAGAACAGCATATGCAACAGGTGAGTGTGGTCCTTGACACAATGAGCTAGGAAAGTGATCATTTCTGCAGCCCTCCTAAAAAGGAGGAAATGTCTCAATAAATCCAGGTATTGTTCAAGATATTTAGCTCTGAACAGAGACTTGACAGAATAGTACTTTAACTGAGAAAGGGGCTTAAATTTCTTACATAACCAGAAATCTGGGGATAGGCAATCCAGGATTGATATAGCTCCTCCAATACTCAGGCTTTTTCTATTTTTCTATTCTATCACTCTTAGCTTTTGGCTTTTACCCCTGTGGTCATAAGATATCTGCTACTACTCCAGACATCATGTATGAGTTCCAGGAAGAAAAAAAGAGGAAATGGAAAAGGGCAAGAAGGCATTTCCAGCTGAGTCTAACCATTTCTATTGAGGCTCAGACTTCCCTGCAAAATCCACCCTTGTATTTTCTGCTTGTATCTCTTTGACTAAATTGTCACTTGGCCATAGGAGCCTAAAAATTGAATAAAACACACAAACACTCAACAACAACATCAACAAAACAACTATGTATTTACTTCCTCCACTGCAAATCAAGTTTTTGTTAGCAGGGAAGAACGAGAGAAAAATGGAAACTGATAGGCAACTCCCAGCGTCTGCCACACTTTTTAACAAAAATGCAATTAATGGACCTCCTGGTAGGTTCATACAATGGTAGCAGCATCCCACAAGCCTCCTCACATTCCTCCCCAGACAGTACAGATAGCAGAAAGAAAAGGTAAACTTATATGCAAACCACATTTCAGCACAACCTGGAGACAGAAAATGTCCAAATGTCGAAACAACTATGAATTTAAAAAAAATAATAGAATCCCAGAATGCAGCTTCTCACACTCCCACCACAATCTTGTTGCTGTAAGGCTCTTGGGTGAGCAAAAGCAGACCCAGAACTGCAGGGATGGCAAAAGAGGGGAGTAGTAAAGGATCCTAATTTGAAATTATTCTACCACCAGAAAGACTAAGGCCATTCTGAGCTTGGCATCCAGGCATTAGCATAGGTATAAAAAGCTTCATCCTTCATGACAGTCATTTCTGCATCTGTGTGTCTTACCACCATACCTAATTAAAGCAAATCCCTGGTACCTTTCTGTAGCAATACACTATTCAAAAAGGAGAAATCAGGGAAGGAACGTTGGAAGTATGGCGATTTAAAGGGACAGGCAGGATTTAAAATGGCACTCTTTGAAACTCAAAACTCTGGGGAAAAGAATAAATATGAAAAAGGAAGGAAAAAATGCCCTTTGTCAAGTAGAAGAGGGAAGAGGGAAAAAAGAAAAGGAGAAAATAAGAAAAAAGGGAAGTCTTTTGTTCCTACAAGATAAAGGAGAAACATAAAAGCAAAGGACTCAAACCTTTCTTATTCCATAAAAACACCCCATCCCCAAAATAGCCAAAGTACCTGGACTTTGCTATACCAGTATGAAATGATGCCATTAAATCAAGAATCTCAAAAATACCCCAACTATAATATCAAACGGAAAGTAAAGTCTATACAGAGATACAGTGAAAACAAGGAAATGAAATTTCACACCTATCGACTGTGGCAAATTCTCCTCTGATAAAACAACCAAGAATAAGAAGGAAACTGTAAAGAAGAAAACCGTAAAGAAAACTGTAAGTTCACACATCAAGCAGAATTAAGAATTCTCATACAAGCATTTGAAAATATGAAAACTGTTTTAAATCAGAAATACTAAAAACTAGGGGTGCCTGGGTGGCTCAGTCAGTTAAGCGTCTGACTGTTGATTTCAGCTCTGGTCATGATCTTGAGGTTTGGAAGATAGAGCTCCACATTGAGCTCTGCACCAACAATGTGGGCCTTGCTTGGGATTCTGTCTCTCCTCTCTCTGCCCCTCCCCTGCTGGTGTTCTCTCTCTCTTTTGCAAAAGAAATTAAAAAAAAAACCTAAAAATAAAATGGACAAAACAGGAATAAATGAAAAGAGTTGATTGCATACAGAAAAAAAAAAAAACGGCATAATTATCTCAAAAATAAAGAATAAACTACAAGCTGCCCAAGTGAGAATAGATTCAAACAAAAATTTAATAAAGGGTAAAGAAAGAGGGTGAGAAAACAATGGGGAGAATGAAAATGGCTTGAATAAAGCAGTTAAAAGGGCCAGAGGGAGAGCAGCAGACATAAAAGACAGGCAAAAAGGGAATAATTTTTGTGTTAACAGATCCCCTGAAGAAGAAAAACAAAACAAAACAATAAAGCAGAGCTAATATTTTAAACTATAATCCAAGGTAAATTTATAGAGTGAAAAAAATACTTACATCTATATGTTCAGAGAGCTCACTGAGTACTAGGAAAAATTTATCCAGAATGACTAAACTCTTAAGACATATGCTAGTAAGACTCATTAGATTTTAAGGACAAATAAAATCCTCAAGGTCTCCAGGCAGAAATATCAAATAACTTACAGAGACAAAAGAATTAGACTAGCATCAGATATTTGAAAACCAACATATAAAGCAAGGCAACAGGAGCACCTGAGTGGCTCAGTTGGTTGGGCATTGGACTTTGGCTCAGGCCATGATCTCATGGTCCATGGGTTCCAGCCCCACATCAGGCTCTATGCTGACAGCTCAGAGCCTGGAGGCTGCTTCGGATTCTGTGTCTGCCTCTCTCTCTGCCCCTTCCTCACTCATGTTCTGTCTCTCTCTCTCTCAAAAATAAATAAACATTAAATTTTTTAAAGTATTTCTAAAAAAGTACCTATCTATCTATCATCTATCTATCTATCTATCTATCTATCTATCTATCTATAAATGTATATGTAAGACTCAAACAACTGTGGGGGTAAGGGTAGAGAACAAACATGCAAATGTTACATGTAGTCAGTCACAAAATAGAAATATTGTTTCAAAATGAAAAAGTTATAAAGTAAAATTCATGACTGCTTTAGATCTGATATTAGTGAAAATGAAATTATATCTTACAGAAGACAGGCAATAGTAATATTTCAGAATGTAATGCTGTGGGCTCTGGATATGAAAAACCAGAAACACAGAAGCATAGGTAATATGACCAGAAGAACTGCTCTAAAGATGAATCTGATAACAATGACACAGAGTGGAATAGACACCATAGGAGTTGGCCCTGAATGTAATCTCCTAGAGTGACGCTGGCCACCTAGTGCATGAGTCAGGTTTATCTGCCACATGTTGGTCATTGGAGCCTCATCAGAGCTGGTCCTGGGGCAATGCTGGTCATCCTAAGTACAGTGTATGTCTCAATTTCTCCACCACCTGCTCATGCTCTGTCTCTCTCAAAAATAAATAAACATTAAAAAACAAAAGTTAAACGTTTAAAACAACAACAACAACAACAACAAAGCTATACTCAATACAGATAAGCTAAGACTAGTATAATCTAGGACTGATCAAAAGGAACATTTGTACAACATGGAATACCCGCAAAAATAATGGCAATTATGATTGAGAATGTAAAACTCCCTGTCACCACTTCAATGTAAAGGTTCAATGTGGATACATTACTCTCCCTTGGGAAATTGATTTTTAGATGTTCTATGTCATATCTGTACATTTCAGTGATTGAAGTAAGTGCCTTAAGTTTTTTGGCTAGTGAGACACTTATGAGATAGGCAGATGTGGAAATCAGTTTGAGGTTTCTCACTTTGCAACATTTCATCACTGTTAACAACTTCTTTAATGCCCAAAGGACTCCTGTGTGAAGCTCACCATTTGTACTTTGTCTAAGTCCAATCTATAAACTTTTAGACAATTAATATGGCTCCAAATATTCACACACTAGTAAAACAACTTATAAATTAAAATTTCATATATTTAACAAACTAAATTTCTGTATGTATATATTGATGCTAAATTTAACATTTTTCATTCAAGTCTAATATATTAAATTTTCTTAAATGTTCTAAACATATTGAAAAATAGAAAAACCAGTAATTGTTACAATAATTGCAACACTGACCAGCACACTTTGTTACAAAAGTGTTTGTACAGTGTATTTAGATATATTTCTTAACTGTCGTTATTTAATTCTTATTCTTTTTCAGGTTTACCTCTCAAAATCTCTAATGTTATGGAAAAGGTTAATAATCTATGATTCAGGGCTTGAGATAAAAGACGAGTATGCATGTCAAGGTGACTTACTTGAGTCCATCATCCAATTGGATGAGCTTTTTTTAAAAAAAAAATAGACTTTATCCATTGTCTCAGGAACTACAGATTGCTGAAATTATTGACTTTGATCCATCAGATAAGTTTTAAATTTTTTGTGATCTAATCTATCCCCTCAAGTGGCTCATCTTCATAGCACAAATGATAAAAAATATACTTTCCCAATCTGTTTGGGTGTCTTTAAAAAAAAATACAGCTTTATATGCATGTTTTGCAGTTGTTATTCTGAGTATCTTTTCTTTATCATACAATGTAGGAGAAGTCTATTTTGGGACTACTCATTTCGAATCGTCCTGAGCTTCCTTAGGTAAATCATTCGCCTTTGGGTAACTTTGTTTTCTTTCTCACCAACCATTGAGGAACTTAAGATTTTTTTCATCTTTATATACAAATATTAGATATAACTATAACAAAATTATGGTTATAAACAGTTGATATTTGAGTTATATGAATATACAGTTGAGAAATAATTGCAATGATAAAGTTCCTGCTCTTTAGGAATTTTCAAACTAAAACAGCTCAAATAGATTGGAATATATCTACGAGACAATTCCTTTGCTTTTTTCAAGCTCACATTTTTAGACCCCCATTGCTTTCCTCAGAGAATTATAATGTTCCACCTATTTGGGGGGACACCATAAAAATAACTTGAATTCATGGCTATAACACACTTTTTTAGACTACTGTCTACATTATAATATTTGATATAAGGGCTATTCTTGATATAGTGCATACTGATAATGTAATTAAACCAACCAATCTTGACACAAAGGAATAGTAAGGGGGTATTACCTTCCTCTGTGTCTGTATGTCTTTGGTGAAACATGATTGCAGAAGAAAAAGATAAAAGTCAATGTTTCTGTCTTAGAAGAAAATTCTATTATCACCCTCAGGATATCCCCAGAAAGGATACAAAGAAAGTGAAGACAAGTAACACAGTAAAAATTTAGATGCATTTAAGAGGAGGAAAAACAAGTTAAATGTAAACTTTGAGAAATATGGATTCTCAGTGGATGATTATTCCATGAATGAACAAATTAGGGTAACAGAAAGTCAGCAACTTTTTTCTTTTAACATTTCTACAGAAAACCTTAGGAATAGGATAACCACAATGAGTTGGTTGAGATGGGCATATTGATTGAAAAAAAAAAAAAGCTTACTGGCTTTTGATAGAGACGAAAATTATTCTTGGACTGCAAGTAGGTCTGCAGACAGGAAGACTGATGTGGCTCCTTCCCAGAACTACTGATTTTATATTCTTTATCTCTGAATCAGCTGAGAGTTTCATTCCATCTCCCTTTTCAAGCTGCTTAAAGTTTAAAATTAGCATCATTACATCAGAACAAAATCTCTTGCTAAGTCATAGCTCAACTTTATATGTTCAGTGATTTTTTTTAAATCCATGAACCACCAAACAGTTTTGATAGATAACATACCTTCTTTCCTACACTCCTTGCCAAGTAAATTTCATTTTGGTTTAAATGTTCTTGTTACAGTCTAAATTTCAAACATATTTCCACAACTAATAAGGATTTGGAGTTTTAGATCATGACCAAAAAAGACAGAACTCCCTATATTTTTATTTTTGTTTCATTGTGCTAAATTGTGTCATTTTTGGAGAGCGTAGCAAGTAGCATATATACTTCCGTGGGAAGACACAAATATTTGAGATCTTATTAATTAGGGTACCAATATGCTATGCTTCCTTCCTTCTTCATATATTTTATTTCCTGAGCTCATTCCTCCAGCAGGTTGCAGAGCATATTTGTTGATTCCTTGAATGTATTTATTCTGCCTTTCTCTTTTAGTTGTTTGTCTGGGTTTTGAATTCTAAGGAAAAAATACATTTTTTTTTTAGAATTTGAAGAGAAGTCCCAGGACAACAGCTGTTCAACAGGTTCAGAGAGCAAATGGGTCTGGATTGGAGCAGAAAGAGAGCTATCAAGGGAAAAATCATCTGAAGTATTTGAGCATATGGAAAAATTGTTGCCTATGCATTTCACAGCTTTGTTAAAGCATCTGGGGAAAAATAAAGGTGCACAAGAATTAAATTTTAAAAAGAGGCAATTATTAACTCCAGAAAAAACAAACAAACAAAAAGTTATATGACAAGGAAAACATCACAGCGAAGTGTTTGGTTTAGCAGTGAATAATACTTAGCCAAAATAGGATAAATATTGATTATAGGATTTGACCCCAAATTATATAGCTCCATTGGGAGAATGAATTCAAGGAAAAGTGGAGGGTATAAGAGGGCTGAACTACCATAATGAAAATTTATAGATCCTAATCTTGTGTTTTAACAATAAATCATGATGATTCGTGGTAGGTATGGCAGTCATAACTAGTGAAGAAACCAGTAGTAATAATTATGCCAAGACAATAGGTATAAACTGGAACTGATAAACAAACCTTGGTATATGGTCACCCTAATTATAGGCATATTATTTTAAATGTAGAGGTAAATGCCAATGAGACAGCTAATTAAGTTGAAAGTGTCTCTAGGGAGTGTGATTGGTGGGGAGAGAGCAGAACAGGAGACTGCTGATTTTTAACATAAGTCTTTTAATACTATTTGATTTAAAACAATGATTATACATTGTATTGATCAACTTAAAAATAAAAATGTAGAGATTTAGTATTGCCTAATTCTTGCTGGTATGAACCAGAATGTTCTTTACTGTAGCAAGGGGCCATATCTGAGCTCTCCTATAATACTTATTTATACTATTCATTTGATGCTTCTCCCTCAAGGAAGGGTGCAACTGGATAGTAAATACTAGGTTCATTTTGTCTCTGAAATAGGGCCTTGGCACAAAGTAGATGCATATTAAATATTTGTTAATGAATAAAAGAAAGATTTGCTAATATTTTCAAAGGCAGAAGAATCTTCTAGAAGCCAGGTTTATGAGACAATGTTTTCAAGTACAGGTGTAATGGCCAGCCAGACTTATCCTGAGTGAGATTCACTAGATGGGGATTCTGTAGGCAACTTGGAAGAGGGAGATCTCTTTACAAAATGTAAACTCTTTAAAAATTTTAACAAAATTTAGAGAGAATTCTGACACTCTTGCGCGGATCCCTTTCGGACAATTGTACCTAAAATGATAATAACTAAACTTTTAGAAATCATAGACTGTAATGCATGCCTTTAGGGATGATGGGTTTTTTGTTTTTGTTTTTGGTATGTTTTTACTGCCAAATTGATGCCTGTTAATTTGTAACCTTCCCAAATTTTCACACTCAAAGAATCTCTTCTTTCTTGTTATTTGAACAATAAGATTAAATCTTGGAGAAAGAGGGACTGAAAACATTTTCTTTCAGGAAGCATTTTCATAACCTAATGTGCTATACTAGGAGGGCTTGGATAGGTGATGAACACCAGAGAGCAAACAATCAGTTCAGAGTTATTTGCAGTAGAAATAGGCCCAATAGGTCATGAAATTGCACCTCATTGTTTCTCAGCATATTTGTCCTCTAAATTGAAATTATTATGGAAAAAATGGGGAGAGAAAGAAAAAAATGGGACTGGAAGCAAAACAGAAACAAGAAAGAAATAAGGGCAGTAACACAGATGTATCTACTGCAAATCAAGTTGAACTCAGCATACCTGACCTGATCTTATTAATCTTTTTAAGGAGAACACAAACACAAAAAATAAAATAATAAAATCACTCTTCTTAATCTGAAACCATGCTTTCTCAATGCTTAAGAAAGTATTTATATCAGGTCTATTCTTTGTAGTAGAGTTATTTTGTGACACTTCCCTTGATCCCCAAAGTCTATCTCGTACATAACAAATTCCAGCTAATGTTTCTCTTATGCATAGCACCTTTGGTCACAGCCTTTATCACTCATATGTAATTGTTTTCTTGTCAGTATCTTTCACTAAATTGCAAGCTCTGGGAAGATGCCATTCTATTTTGCTCATCATTGAATGCCCTATGCTCAGTGCTTGGCACATAGTGGGTGCTCAATCAATATTTGCTGAATAAATGAATAAATTAATTATGTTATTCTTTTTTTTTTTTTTTTTTACTTTATATCTACAGGAGCCACTGTCTCTGAAAACAACATGTGCTCACTGAAGACTTGATTCAGACAATAAATTTGTGAATTTGGCAACCGTCAAAGCTCTCCAGCCAGACAGAACAAGACAGTGAGTATTGTCACAGCTTGTAGGCATTTCTCCCAGCTTAGGGGAGCTTAAGGCAGGTCTCAGGAGCAACTACAGAGGGCCTGGGGCCAATTAGACAAAGAAAAAACCTAGGATTAACTTCAGGCATCAACACTTCACATTCTTTTCAGTGACTGTTAGCTCATTGTCTAAGCTATGAAGCAACTCAGGGGAAATATAAATTACAGCAAGAAAGTGCACTATATCCTTCACCTGGCAACAGGCTTAGTAAATCTGGCTTATTTCTGAGCTGGTATGTGCTGCCTGGATATTGTGATCTCTATTGTTTCAGACTGTAATAACCATGAGGGTTTTTCATTCTCTTTGGTAAGAATTCAGTAGCATCATTTAGATTAGCCACAGTATTTAATTTATTGAGGGAGGAGGTGGTGGTCACAGGAGATAAGAGTCAAAAGAAGGGTGAGTGATGCTCTGAACCAGGGACAATATCCCTATTTATTACATAATGTGCTCCAATCTCAATGAAGGTGACACTTCTGGTCAGTAGTAGCCAGCATGTGCATTATTTAATTTAGATTATTTTTGTTGTTGCAATGGGGATAGAATTGTACCAGTCCTATTAGTGTTTCCTTTCCTGATTCCCTCTGTGAGAGTTGGTACACATCTGAGAAGTAGTAGTTCCTAACCAGAGGATGGAATTTGAGTTCTTAGCACCCATAAGGATTGGGCCTCACTCTTGGCTTCTGTCATTCAACAAATATTTACTGAACACCTATTATGGGGCCAGGTATTATTCTATGTGCTGGGAGAATAACAGTAAATAAAGGAGAGATTGTATTTATCAAGCAAGATAGACAATAAACATTAAATAAGTAAATTGGGTAGAATATTTGAAGGTAATAAGTGATAGAAAATAAAGATCAGGATAAAGGGTACAGGAGTGTCTGTAGGCAGAGTGGGGAGTCACAATTTTAAATGGGGAAGTCAGTGTAGGTCTTAATGGAAGATGGCATTTGAGACTTCAAGGTGGTGAGGGAGTGAGTTCAGAAGGCATTTGGAAGAAGAGATTCTAGCTACACAGAGTCCCTGCAATGGGCACTTGGCTAGCATGTTTGAGAAACAGCAAGGTGTTGTGCTTCAAGAGGAGAGGGTGAGGGAGGAAGGTAGAACAGATGAGGTATGGGGAGCCCCTAAAAGTCCTCTGTGAGCAGAGCAATGATTTATCTGAGTTTTGTTCAAAAGTCTGGCTGCTTTGTCAAGAATGATGTCTAAGGGATATGGCAGAGATGACTGGCAGGTGACCCAAATCCATTCTCCTTCTTCCACAGTGTAGAGTTGTCAGTGAAAGCAGCTGGCCAGCCAGGGACCATATTTCCTACCCCTCTTGGCATGCAGGTGTAGTCATCTGACTAGGAGAGAACAGAGCCGCCATTGGCCAGAGAACTGAATGACTATTCTTTGCAGACCTGAACCCAGCCCTTGACTATTGCATAAGAAAGAAGTCAAGGTGTTGTTCTGTAAGCCACTGAGATTTCAGGGTCCGTTTGTTATAGAAACCCAACCTACCCTAACTAAGACAAAAGTCAAGGGCAAAACCAGGAAGACCTATTAGGTTTTCTGCAAAGACTAGTCTTTGCACTAGTCTAGGTGAGAGATTATGGTGGCTTGGACCAAGGTGGTAGCAGTAAAGGTAGCACAAAATGAAATCCTACAAATATTTTGAATTTAGAGTCCATAAAATTTATGACAGATTGGATGTGGGGTATAAGAAAAAAAGGGGAGGCAAGTTTGCTGTTATGGCTTTGGGGCTGACACATTGTAAGGTTGGGAAGACAGCAGATGAAACAGACTTGAGGGGGTAAATTGGAGTTGAATTACGGATGTGTACCTTTGAGATGATTTTTAGTCTCCAAGTGAAGATGTTGAATAGATATGTAGATGTGTAAGTTTGAAGTTCAGGGGAAATGTCTGGCCAGGGATACTGATTTGGAGTCATCAGTATGTAGATTTGTGAGGTCACTATGGAAGACAAGAAGTGTCAAAGGGCTGAATTTTGGACCCCTTCATATTTACAAGGTTGGGCAAATGGGGAAAAATAAGCAAAAGTGACTGAGTAGGAGAAACAGGAGAGTGTGATATGCTGGAAGACACTGACTTATACATTTAGATGTGTAGAGCTCCATGCTAAAGATCAGGACCCACAAGATGTGTCCTTGCCTCTCGGGAGCACGAGAAAGACATGTCAACCAGTGAGACTGTGGTCCATACGTCATATCAACCAGTGGGCCTGGGGCCCAACAGGAAAGGGCTGAGAGGGCAGAGAATGCCCTGGAGGCAACAGTGGTAGGCTGGGAAATTTTTGGATTCTGTTCCCCCAAAGGGAAGAGGGAGATAAAAATACTTTTTGAGCAACAGTGATAATCAGTTCCATGTTTTAAAGAGAACTGGTGGGACAGAGAAGGGTGTATTTTGGAAAAGATGAAAAATTAGTAGGTGTTTCTGAGACTAATAAACTAAGCTGGAGGTGAGTCAATCATCTTGAGTGGCCTTAAGATGAATACCCCAGTGACTTTAATCAAGCTCGGATTAAGAGGTGAACTAAGTGCAATCATCCCCTCCACATCTAGTCCTTCACCTGTGCCCTTGATCTCAGGCAAGTGGCATCATTATCTACTCAGTTGCTCATGTCAGAAATTGTTAATTATTTTTAATACCCCTATCTCCTTGCCCTGTCTCCAACCAATCACCAATTGCTGAAGATTCTGGTCTTCTAAATACTAAGTATCTCTCAGGTTTGTCTGATCCCCTCCATCCACTATGCCACCCTCTCATCTGAACCACTGAAACCATTCCTGACTGGTCTCTTTAAAACAGATAACTCCCACGCTGCCCACTGTTCCTTCTGTTCACTGACCACACTGGAGGCAGTGGGAGGCTTTTAAAAACAAATATTTTGGGGCACCTGGGTGGTTCAGTTGGTTACGTGTCTGCCTCTTGATTTTGGCTCAGGTCATGATCTCATGGTTTGTGAGATCAAGCCCATGTTGGGCTCTGCGTTGATAGCACAGAGCCTGCTTGAGAGTCTCTCTTTCCCTCTCTCTCCACCCCTCCCCCATTCATATGTGCACTCTCTCTCAAAAATAAATAAACATTAAAATAAAATCTTACATCACTTCCCTACTTCTCTTCCTCCTGGGTTAAAATCCTAAGGCTCGACTTGGGCTCTATATGATCTGATTTCTGCCTCCCTCATCAGCTCTGCACACACAAAAAAAACATTTTGCTGAATAAATGAATGAGTAAATAAATGAATGAATGAAGGCTAAGATACAACCTCACTTTGGGTAAGTTATTTACATATTTTAAGTCCCAGCTTCCTCATTTGTAAAATGAGAACCATAATACTTCCCTCACTGGAATGTTGCTAAGTTAAACAGTAAGATACCATTGCATGATACTTTTGATCATTGTAAATGAACCAACTCAGCACTTAGCACAGAACCTGCTGCATACATCCAATACATACTTGTCATTCATGATAAAACAGTAGTTTGGGGATGTAATTATCTTGGGTGACTATTTCTATAAAATTACCTACAAAACCCCATACCACCTCATTTGATGCTGAACAGACAGTTATGCACGGCTACTGATAGCATCACACTACTGCTCAAAAACACTTCATTGTCTCCAAAGACTGAAATCAAGTTCAAATTTTCCAGCCTGGCACTCACATTTCCAGTCTCTTCGGGATATATACTATGCTCCTGAGAAATTAATCTCAAACAAAATTTATTGGATTTCTACAGTATCCCAGATCTGTGTTACATGGTAGATATTTAAATTTAACCATTGAAGCCTTGTATGATGTAGTTTCAGTAGCAAAATCCAAATGGTCAAAATATTATTAAAAAAATAATGTAATTCTTTACACAGTCTCTGAAAGGGTGTTAACAAGAATCATGACCCTGGAAATACGTCCCATTGTCTGTGGCAGTCATGGAGGTACACTGCTCTGATCTCCTTTCAAACATGCCGTGGGGAGCACAGTTGACTGGTAGCCTCTAGCTGCCACAGTTTTGATTCTGCACCGTGTTCACACTGAGGCCACACTTTTGCTGGGCTGTACTTGGTCAGTAAATGACCAGGAAGGGGTATGAGAACAGTGCACTGATCTTCCTTCCTTTTTCAGGTGTCGGATCTGCATCATGGTCTAAAGGTGCCCCTCTGCCTCCTTCTGTGCTCTCCTCTTTTATCCTTAACAGGTGTTTTCTGCAATAATTCTTTTACATATCTAATTCCATTTTAGCATCTGCTTCTTAGAGAACCCAAACTAACACAGGTAGTACCAAGAGTGGTCCAAAATAATTGGTCAGATGGGGCTTTTAAATCAGGGACCTGCATACCACTGTGTCCTCAAAGGGATAAAATATGTGTTTCTGGAAACAAAGAGCAAAAGAAAAGTAGCCCCACTTACCATCATTCTTAATGACCCATTGTGAGATTATGTACTTTTCATCCCCACAATTCCAGACTCTGCAGGGTTGGAGGTTCTAATTCCCATAGAAAGTGAATGTGCAAGCTATGACTGCTGCCAAGGAACTTTGAACTCTGTTTTCCGGGGGCTGCCTAACCACAATAAAAGCCAAAGCCGGTCTCCCTTTCTTGCTCTCAAGCCATTTTCAGTCTTTCTCGGGAGGCTGTCCTGCTTTCTCTGAAAGGACACGACATGTGAGAAATAAACCTATTCATATCCTCTTGGTGCATGTGCCTCATCACTAGTCCGGACACCTGACCCAGTTTTGAGTGAGGGGTCTGTTCCATCTCTGGGGGTGACCACAGCAGAGAGATATGAAGGCAGGAGACAAGGGAGGGCAGAGGGATCTAGCCAGCTACTCTTGGTCCATCCTTAACTCTCTTTATCCTCAATTATAGGAAGTGAATTTCCCAGTCTCCAGAGTTAAAACCCAGAGTAAAAACCGTTCCTGATTCATAGCAGTGAATTAAGAAAATTATATTCTGTACTACCTTTAAGTAAATATCCTTTGCTAACCTAAGGCAATATTCTCAAAGTTGTAAGACTAGAAGAGACCTCTCAAGAATTTAAGAGTTTAGCATCCTGACTTTGTTTTACGACAGAAGCCATTAGGATCCTGTTCCTTCAAGGTACTTAAAAAAAAAAAAAAGGAATGGGAAGATAGGAAATAAAAGAAATACTCTTTTATTCTGTGTGTTGAGGGTCTACTATTTTTCCAAGCCCTGCTTTTGCTCCATTTAAATACACACAACAATGTCTTCAACAAATGGCTTTTTTTTGGAAAATCCAACATCTACGTGCAAAAGAATGAAACTGTACTACTTTCTTACACCATACACAAAATTAAATTCAAAATGGATTAAGGGCCTAAGTGTGAGCCTTGAAACCATAAAAATCCTAGAAGAGAGCATAGGCAGTAATGTCTCTGACATTAGCTGTAACAACATTTTTCTAGATATGTTTCCTGAGGCAAGGGAAACAAAAGCAAAAATAAACTATTGGGACTCCATAAAAATAAAAAGCTTTTGCATAGCAAAGGAAACAACCAACAAAAATAAAAGACAACCTACTGAATGGGAGAAGATATTCGCAAATGACATAGGTGATAAAATATATAAATATATAAAGAACTTCTACAACTCGACATCAAAAAACCAAATAATCCAATTAAAAAATGGGCAGAAGACATGAACAGACATTTCTCCAAAGAAGACATACAGATGGCCAACACACACATGAAAAGATGCTCAACATCACTCATTGTCAGGGAAATGTAAATCAAAACCACAATGAGGGGCACGTGGGTGGCTCAGTTGGTGAAGTGTGCAACTTCAGCTCAGGTTATGATCTCACTGTTCATGAGTTGGAGCCCCACATCAGGCTCTGTGCTGACAGCTCAGAGCCTGGAGCCTGTTTCAGGCCCTGTGTCTCCCTCTCTCTCTTATCTTAGAGTATTATACACCTTCAAACAAATATAATGTATAAAAAAGAAGAAAGTGGTGACATTTGTATCAATCTACCAAATATTCACAAGTTATATATTCGTTTTTTTTTTAAGTGGGCTTCATGTCCAGCCCAGAGCCCAACATGGGGCCTGAACTCATGATCTTGAGGTCAAGACCTGAGCTAAGATTAAGAGTCGGATACTCAATCAACTGAGCCACCCAGGCACCCCTCACAAGTTATATATTCTAACTTATTTCTAGACCTTTACCACAATTAGTATTTTTCTAAGTTTCTTTACTAAATGAATTTGTTTATTAACATAAATCCATTTACTCTATGCTTGAATAATTGGCAAATTATTGTAAAAGATACTTAAGAGATAAATAAAAAGATATTTGCCAATTTGTCCTTGCAATGACATTACCCTGACTAGAGAGGACTTCTTTATATTAATGCTACTCATTTTCTGCCCTAAGGAAATCTAATTCTCTCATTTGTCAACTTTACCTGGGAAAACCCATTGGGCCAAAATCATTTGGCCAACAAATAATTCTGTGGCCAGTTCTCCAAGATCTGTGGTTGGCTCTATCTGTAGAGTGTCAGAGAAAAACCACAGGAAGAAGTAAAGATTAAATACTGCATTTAGTTTTAAATTTGCTGGCAATCTATCCAGGTAGGTTCCTGCCATTATTTTTTCTTATAAAAATTCAGCTTGAACGAGCCTCTGACATTTCAAGAAGAGTATTTCTTCTGTAGATTTTGATTATATGGAGTACAGCACTCATCATATTAATCAGGATGGATTGAGCAACTGTCCTCCTTATCTTTAGAATGTGCTGAGCACTGATGCTTTAGGTTCCAAACTCAACTCCAAATGTCTGCTGTTTAAAATAGTTTTCTGAGATCATGTGAGATGTTAATTACCCACAACAATTAAGTAGATTCTCCCAAGATTGGGAATTCATTTAAAAACAGTAAGTGTCACCTTAATAATTCAATAAATATAGGTAATCCTTGTCTTGAGGCCACATGGTGGAAGAAACCTCCCCATTTCCAAGCTACTGGCTCCACTCACTAGGAGTTGAACTGCCTGCCTATCATTCATACTGCATGTTGCCATAGATATTATTTTAGCAAAAACTGCACAGTGGAGCCTCACCATCTGCTACTTGCTAATAAAGGGAATTTAAAATATTGTCCAAAGGGACTCACCATGCATGCCACAATGGAATGCTGGAAATTCTATAAAATGATCAGAATGTCAGCATTTGCTCATTCTGAAGTATAGTCCAGGTATGAGATGAATGATCCTATTTTGCCGCAAGGGACTTCCCGTCTACTGTGTAACTTTTATGATAAAGATAAAAGGACCACGGTGTCATTTAGAGAGCTGGATGAAATTATCTCCTAAAACCAGCCAATTTAATTTTTCATTCTGTTTCTGCGCATCTACACGCAGGTGTGCAGCATCACTTCTCCCCCACTATGTTCTACATTTAGAGCCCCTGATTTCCACGCTTCCCAGATTTCCAGTATTTTCCTTCTCCTTCCTCTTCTATCCCCAAAGAATCTAGCTCATCTCATACAAAAATATATAAGATAGGCTTGGGCTAGTTTGTTAGCGTGACTCACTTCACCAAAGTGTGATGAATCCCGGGTAAATTTATTATATAAAAAGAATCGTCATCAGCAAGGCCTGCTCCTGCACCCAGACTATGACAGAGCTTCCTACACCTCAGGAACACAGCCCATCTGGCTTCATTCTCCCTGATTCCATAACACCATTCGTCTGACAATTCCTGTTTTCATATTCTTTTGGTCTAATGGCTTGAACTTTAGTGAGCATCAGAATCACCTCAAGGGCTAGTTAAAATACAGGTTCCTGGGCTCCTCCCCCAGAATTTGGATTTAGTGGGGTGGGTGGGCCTATGGATTTGCATGGGCAACAAGTTCCTGGGTGATGCTGGTGCTGCTAGTCTGAGGACCACACTTTGAGAAACACTATTTTAGGTAATGGTTCTCAACCCTGACTGCATTTATGGATATCTTAAACATCACACATGACTAAGCTCCTCCTGTGACCCAGGAAATCAGAATTTCTTAGGGGTGGGCCCTAAGGGGCTGGACCCTAGGGACTGTTCTTTGTCTTTTTTTTTTTTTTTTTTTTTTAGAAGCTCCCAGAAGATTCTAATATGTGACCAAGGTTAAGAACTTCTGCCCTAGGAGGAGGAGTTGGTGATTAACAGAGATGTAATTTGGGCTGAGATTTAAAAAGAATGTCTTGACTAAAAACTTTCTTTAGAGATTTCATCTTTTTAGTAAGGAATGCATATCTTAATATTTTAGGGACATTAAAAATATTTCAGAAGCTAGGGGCACCTGGCTAGCTCAGTCAGTGGGGCATGCGACTCTTCATCTCGGGATGGTGAGTTCAAGCCCCATGTTGGCCGTGGAGCTTAATTAAAAAAGAATATTTCAAAAGCTATTATGCATTAGAGTATGTCTCATGTCCCTGGAACTTGTGGTATTCAAGAAACAAAAAATTATAGGAGTCATAATAACAGAAATCTTTCATTTCTGGTTGCTGCAATTGGGTCACTAGAAATTTAATTATGGCAATTTCTGTGGCAAGATGAGTGTACCATTTTCTATGAAAGAATAAAAATTTGCAAGATATGAACACAGCAAGAACTTAATAAATGGCATGGAAAACTTACTATCAAAAGAGTAATTATCAGAAGACCTCAACTGAATAAAACCAGAACTTCTCAGCGAATCTTAACTATAAATAAATGTAGACTTGGGAACAACACTCAATTCCCTCAAACACACCATAGAATCTTTCATATTTTTTCTAAGATACCTGATTTCAAATACAGACCCTGTCTGAATTTTAAAAAATTTTGTTCAATGTTTACTTAATTTTGAGAGTGAAACAGAGCAGGAGCTGGGGAAGGGCAGAGAAACAGAGTCAGAATCCGAAGCAGGCTCCAGGCTCTGAGCTGTCAGCACAGAGCCTGACGCGGGGCTCGAACTCACAAACCACGAAATCATGACCTGAGCCAAAGTCGGCCGCTTAACCAACTAAGCTACCCAGGTGCCCCATAAATTTTTTAATACTCTAATTGTGAAAGTTAAATGCAGTGTACTGGGTTCTCATTCCACAAGGCCATTCAAGTTCTGTTCGAGGAATTCAGGTGACTGTGACCTGTTTGACCTGTTTGCAGGTCAGGTTTGTTTCCCTGCAGCCTGGCATTACACTGGGCATGTAATAGATGTTCCATAAACATTCACCAAATTTAACTGAATATTGTTGCACTATTTCAGAAGAAATAAATGTGCTTTTAAAGAATTTTCCTTTTTAATTTTTATTTGTAACCATGTAATAGATGCACATGGTGTAAAAAGTCATGGCTTATAACAAAAATAGTCACCTGTTCCATTCGCCCTTACCCTCTAATTTCTCCTTCCCAGATACAAGCATTTTCTGGTTTGCCAGCCATTTCTTCTGATGTTTCTATCCATATTTGTGTGTCAAAGTCCCTGCAAAACATTGTCTTGATAGAAAACTGGTAATATATTTTGAGTAAAAAAAAATTTTAAAGCTGTGTTTAATAGAAACTTGTCTGGTAGGTGGCAATTGTCCAAATGAATTTAATCAAATGAGTTCCTTAAGGGCTTGAGTACTTGGGTTGCACAAGGTCAGTTGCAGAGGAGTTAATCAAGGGGTGGTTTAGATAGAGGTTAGCAGGGGGTCTGGGCAGGGATTGGCAGAGATTCGTAAATTCTCCATATCCAGGTCATTGGTTTGGTACCTGAGGCAAGACTAGTTATTGAAACAGTGTGTGATGTATCCTTCCAGAGCACTAGTCCCAAAGAGCTACTGTTAAAGATCTTGAAGATGTTGACATTGAAAGTCTGAAGGATAACATGTTAGAAGCTGACCCAAATATAGAAATTAGGGAAGGCACAGAACAGATACTTGTTTCCTAAGTTCAACAACAGTTAGGCAAGCACTGTTCAAAGTACTCTTGATAGCAAAGAAATAAAACACTTTAACTCAATGCTCCTAATGTTTTAAATCATAATGTACTAAATAGATACTAGTTTTACTATTTCCCCATATATCTATAACTAACAGTAAGAGAGTTTTAATGTCTTGACAAAAAATTTTAAAGATCATAGAACAAGCATAATTTTCCCACCACCTATTAAGTTTGCTTTGCAGTTTCAGCTTGCATGGCCATTTTTATGATGGTGCACTGTGGTGCAAAGCAAGGACTGCCTGTAAATGAAATTGAGAAATCTCTCTTTTCCCTATACCTGCCTGCCCTCTGCTGGAGGTGTCAAAATTAGTGACCTTGTCCAAGGACTCAAACTACACACAGGTGGCTCTCAGTCTTTTATTCAACCCTGCCCTACCCTTCACCCTTGAGGGGTGCAAAGCCTTCCCGTTAGAAGCAAGGATGTTCTAATTGTCAGTTGGATTAGCTATTATACCCACATTGTGGTGAAGACTGATGCCATTAAGCAATCACAACCACATAACTAAACTCTTTTAATTTAATTCTGGGCTTGGAGTATAACCTGATACAAGTCTATTGTTGGAAGAGATGTGCAAAGTTATTTGTTCATCTATTTTTACTTTTACTGCATACCTGAAATTTTTTCCTGTGTTGTAAAGGTAAGCTCAGAGATAATCATCGTTTTAAAAAAATTCTTTTAATGTTTTACTTATTTTTGAGAGAGAGAGACAGAGACAGAGAGCATGAATGGGGGAGGGGCAGAGAGAGAGAGAGAGAGAGAGAGAGAGAGAGAATCCAAAACAGGCTCCAGGCTCTTAGCTGTCAGCACAGAGCCCGACATGGGGCTCGAACCTGCGTACCACAAGATCGTGACCTGAGCCGAAGGCAAATGCTTAACGGACTGAGCCACCCAGGCACCCCTGGAGATAATCATCTTTAAGCCTAGACTGAATTTTTGACTTATGCCAAATTTCACTTGACATTTTCTTCTCTCCTTCGATTTCTGTAATTGTCCTCATGACAATGTTGAATATTAAAGATACCTTTTGTGACTGAGATTAAGAACTGTATAATCTTTCAGTTTCTTTCCAGACCTTGCAGATCCACTTCCAGACTCTGAGCACCAACATATTGCATTAATCACTTTTATCCCCAATTGTACATACCCCTCCCCTCCAGTTTACACTCCCACATAAGGTAATACCACTTCTCTGCCTAGCAATTTAGCACAGGCTAGGTCCACAGGAAATGCTGACTACTTTTTTGTTGTTGTTAAATGTGTGAATAAAATAATATATTTCATTTCCTTAATGAAGAAACTATAGTTAGTACCACTTGGTGATGAAAATAGGAATTGTGGTCCAGGCAATTTATGTATCTACAAATTTCTAGAAGGCTGTTAAGAACTGTTGGCTCAAAAGGAGGGGCAGAGATTATAGAAGATTTAAAAATATGAAATTTTAAAATTCTTAATCTGCCTTTCTCATATTTTGTTAAAAGAATACATGTGTGTTTATGTAAAATATCATCATAGTAAGATGGTAAAAGGAAAAGGTTTAAAAGCTATAGTTAGAAGATCCTGTCTTAAAGCTTTGAGATTCTGAATTATCTCTTTTGTTAAAACCCTTGGACAGTGGTTGTTCATCTATTTTCAGATTCTTCTGTAATAAATTCTAGCAAATATAAAAAGAACAAGGTAAGTGAATTTTTTTTTAACGTTTATTTATTTTTGAGACAGAGAGAGACACAGCATGAACGGGGGAGGGGCAGAGAGAGAGGGAGACACAGAATCAGAAGCAAGCTCCAGGCTCTGAGCCATCAGCCCAGAGCCCGATGCGGGGCTCGAACTCGCGGACCGCGAGATCGTGACCTGAGCTGAAGTCGGACGCTTAACCGACTGATCCACCCAGGAGCCCCAGTAAGTGAATTTTTTAAATTCCAACCTGTCAGTAGTTCACATGTAACTTAGCATACAATGTGGTTTACTATCCTATAGGTTTTTTTCATATAGGAATTCCACTCATATCTCTTACCACAAGGAAAATTATTATCATGCCTATTTTCTGTTTGGCTAAATGAAGACAAACGGAGAAATGAAAAGAAATGCCTGATTTTACAATAGATCTGGGAAAAGAATACTGGAACCACTGATTTAGAACAAAAGAATTTTGTTCTTTATATTAAAAGTTAAAAAAATTAATCATCTCATCATACTTTTCTGCAGTAAAAAATATGTATATGTTGCTATTTAAAATACATGCTTCCTGTATTGATAAAGCTGAGTGTTAAATTTTTCTCCTGGATTTAAGTTATCATCACAGTTATTAGACACAATTAAACATAATAACATAAATGCACTATTAAATTTAATAATTACTAAGCATAATAAGTAGTGTGTTACTAGAAGTATAACTCTTAATGAGGTGGATCTCTTTTTCGTTTTTAAATTAGTGCATGTATCAATAGATATATATTGCTAGAATGTGACTGGATTCTGTGGAAATTGGTGGCAAAAATAAATTATTAGGTATTTTTACACACAGTATTTTCAAAAGTTGTATTAATGACTGTTTACAGTAGAATCCACAAAAACATTCTTGTTAAGCTAACATACATCTGATAACCACATCACAGGATAACAATAAACTGGTAGGAAGTTGTTGACCAATAAGAACAAGTAGGAACTGTATCCAAGTAAAAAACAAATATAGATTTTCTTTAATTATCTTCGTGAAATAGTTAATTACAAATTTTCTCTTATGAGTCCTAATGAATATACAAGAAAACATAAAATACTAACTCAGTTGCAATATATGTCTGGAATTCTTGAAAATGTAATATTCATCAGCAGAAATACTTGTAGGAATTTTTATTTCCTCTTTCTTGAAATTATCCAGCTGAGACACAAATCACTGCTTTGATCAAAGTAGCTTCCCTGGAGGCCCTTGTACCCTGGGGATTCCGAATGAGTGAGGAGTCTGCCCTTATTTTATGCAGTAGGGTAAAGGTCACCGGGAATGAGAAGCTGGGAAGGAGACTGGCACAGTGCCTTGATCAAGCACATGTTCTCAGACATATCAGATTTAAGCATGAATAATATAGAATTTGAAGACCCAGAAATTAATCCCCTTTAAACTCACATAGCTCCTATATCAACCACTAATTTGAAGAACACAATGGAGACCTCTCAGACCCACAGTGTATTTTATCTAAACTTTTTAGACAGCCCAGGAACACAAAACCTGGCTGGGCCTTTTTGTGAGAAACCTTCACATAAGCTTGAAGCATTATGTGACAACTGCCTCCCTCACAGAACTACAACCTTTGTGCCTGGATACTGAATCAGTAGGGTAGGACACAGAGAAAACAAAACATGGTGGAAGACTATTCGGTGCTTTTAATACCTTTCCACCTTTGAGTGAAAGTTTATTTCTATAAGGAAAAAATGAAAGCTGTTTTACGTGAACTGGCTGGCCAAAAAGTAGTATAATAAAAACCAGAATGTAATGGCAACATCCAGACAAAATCATAATCATCTCAAAAATGTATGTTTTAAGAAGCTTTGAAGGGCTGGACTTCAATGGTTAAATATGTATTCTTTGTATAGTGATCTATAGATGAAATAAATAAAACTATCATGCTATTTTTCTAAGGCATTTAATAAATGTGTATATTACAATCTAGAATATCATAATTATGATTAATAATTTTAAGGTGCCAGGAGACATTTCATTATATTTTAATTTTAGCCTTTATTTTAAAGTTGCCACAAATTTATAAAGCATTTATAATTTTAAAAAATTCAATCCAGTAGCAGAAATGAATAAAATTGAAAACCTGCCCTTGAGATTTAGGAAATGCAGATGTGTAGATGGCATGCTCATTAATAAAAAGATGGTGGAACTATGTTAAAAATAGGGCTCTGAGGAGCACCTCGGTGGCTCAGTCGGTTAAGCATCCAACATCAGCTCAGGTCATGATCTTGCAGTTAGTGAGTTCAAGCCCGGAGCTGGGCTCTGTGCTGACAGCTCAGAGCCTGGAGCCTCCTTTGGATTCTGTGTCTCCCTCTCTGTCTCTCTGCCCCTCACCCACTCACACTCTATCTCTCTGTCTCTCAAAGATAAATAAACATTTTTAAACAAAATTTTAAAAAAGAAATGGGGCTTTGATTTTTTTAAATGTTTACTTGGTCCACACATTCACCTTCACTTTTCTCAGCCTATACCGTTTCTGCAGGTGTGGCTAAAATAGACACTCATTAGTAAACTATCTGATTAGGTTAGCTTAATCTTCTAACTTAATAAACGATTTTCTTATTACTGGAATTACTATATGTGTGAGCTCAAAAAGTGTGTTTTTCAGATTTACTCATATACCTGTGATAATGTTAAATGGGCCTTTCTTCACATTCAGCAGCTGAATAAATCTAAAATACAGAGATAAAAATAGACATTGAATGAACTGCGATTCCGAGTCTAGATAACTAAACCAATATTTTCACGTTGCTAAGGAGTTTCTCCTTGGTTGGAATAACACTTTATCAATGTTTTCTGTTCCTCTACGTCCTATGAAAGAATCCTTTACAACTCAATAAAATTACAACTTGTATTTATTTATAAATGCAGAGATCCCTACCTATGATAGCCAGCCTCCAAGATGGCATCAATAATCCCTACCTCCTGATATTTACAACCTGTGGAGTTCCCTCCTACCTTATACCGGGGTTGGCCAATAGAATATGGCAAAAATGGTGGTATGTTATTTCTGAGACTATATTATAAAAGATACTGCTTGAGCTCTCTCTCATCACTTGAACTAGGGGAAGCTCTGTTGTGAGGTGCCTGTGTATTGGTGAATTAATGCTGTGCTTCCATGAGTGAGTTTGGAGATGGATCCTCAAGCTCAAGTAGGGTCTTGTGATGGCTGCAGCCTGGCTTGACTGCACCCTTGAGCCAGACACCCCTGGTATTTTTTTCAAGCGAGTATACTAGAGGATTGAAAAAAAAATTGTATGGCAGAGTTCCTGTCTCATTTATTGTATTTTTTAATGCAATTGCTTATTTTTTTAGTGTAACAGTTTGATGTTTTTTAGTGTACATTTCTAGGAATTTGGACAAAAGCATGAAGTTGTACACTACCACTACACCCAAGGTATAGAATGGGTCCATCATCTAGACAGTTTCTTTTGTAGTCAAGACCTCCATGTGCCTCCAGCTCTAGCACCCTCTGATTTGTTTCTGGCTTTATACCTTGGCCTTTTCCAGAATGCCCTATAAATGGAATCATACGGTATACAGCTCTTTCAGCTTTTCTCCTTTTACTTAGCATAATGCAGTTGAGATTTATCCAACTTGCTGGGTTGTACCAGTGGTTTTTTCTTTTACTGCAGAGTAGTATTCTATTGTATGGATATGCCACACTTTGTTTATCCATATACCAACTGAAAGATAATGGGCTGTCTCCAGACTTTGGTAATTATGAATAAAGTCAGTATAAATATTCACATACAGGTTTTTGGGTCAATGTTGCAAGTGTATATTTAACTTTATTTTTAAAAATATTACTTAAGTGGTGTGCCTGGGTGGCTCAGTTGGTTACGTGTCCGACTTCAGCTCAGGTCATGATCTCGCGGTTCTTGAGTTCGAGCCTCACATTGGGCTCTGTGCTGACACCTCAGAGCCTGGAGCCTTCTTTTGATTCTGTGTCTCCCTCTTTCTCTGCCCAATGCCCCTCCACCCCAACCCCCTCCCCCCCACTCATGCTCTATCTCTCAAAAATAAACGTTAAAAAAAAATTAAAAAATATTATTATATAAATATATGTAACTTGCTTATCTATATAAATATATGTAAGTAATATACAAAGTATTCTAAAGTAGCTGTATCATTTTGTATCATCAGCAATGTATGAGAGTTCCAGTTGCTTTACATCCTGGCCAGCATATGGTATAGTCAGGTCTTTTTAATTTTAAAAATTCTGATAGGTATGTAGTAGCATCTCAGTGGGTTTTAACTTAGTGTCAGATATAAGAAATATTTATTTATCTCTGTTTCCAGCTTGTTTTGTTTCCTCAATTCCCTTTAGATGTTTTCTTACTGTTTCCATCTTTCCTCTGAAATTCCGTATCAGTTCATACATATTATCTGCCTTTTCCACTAGAACATTCTGCATATTAACAATAGTTTAAATTACCTGTCTGTTAATTCCAATATCTGAGTCATCTCTGGGTCTAGCTCTGTTGCTTGCTTTATCTCACGACAGTAGACTGTTTTCCCTCATCTTCTTATTTGTCTCATCATTTTTGATTGAACACCAGACATTGTATGTAGGATACTAGTGACAGAGATAAGTGGATTTTTTTTTGCCTGGAAACGGACACCCCTTTTCCTCTGCTAGACTCTGTGTGTGGGGTTGAATTATTAGCAGTTGAACTGGGTTTTGTTGCAGTGGTTAGCTTCTGCGGACAACTGGCTTCGAAGTCCTCTAGTAGTAGCTTGTACTTAGGTTAGGGCTTGGGTACCAGAGGACTTTTCTCAATGTTGCTGCTCTACCCTCAGATTTTAGCCTTCCTGTGTACCTGCACCACAAAGGTGACTTTCTCTCCACCCTTGCCTATCCCCAAGGAGTAGACTGCCATTGCTTATTACTTAGTGTTGCTGGGTGTTAACTCTGTTCCAACCTCAGTCTTCTTGTATTTCTGAGAAGGGTGGGATTTCTAAGTGATTCTGCCTCTCCTTTCCATGGCACTCAAACTATCTTTGCAGTGAGTCTTTATTTCTGCCCCTCCCCCAGTGGCTTGAGGCATTTTTTTCCTTAGAAAAGCATCTAAGTGGGGCTTTGTGACTTCCCCACAGCAACTGTACTCCCCTTCTCCAGCCTGTACCAAAGAGAAATACTCATTCTGGTTCCCTGCCCTGACTCCAATCTTTCTCATGAGCACCGTTGGAGGTCTGTGGAGAAAAGCTTGTGAGTAAGTGTGAATTCCTCTTCTGTCTCTGTCTCCCAGAGGCTCCATACTGTCCGTTAGACTAAAGTCAGATTTCTGCAATTTGTTAGGAATTTTAGCTTAATTCTTATGTATTTGTCTGACAATCAACATCTCTTCTTCCTATACTCTGCCAAAGGTGAGCCGGAGTTTGTATCCTATATTCTTAAGATTCTAGGCTGTCTGGTTGCCCAATGGCTTCAGCTATCTGATGGGTTCAAGAAAAATGATGATTTTGTATTTTATCTGTAGTTTTTGTTATTTCTAGGATGGGAATAATGTTCTTGTTTGTTTTCTATATTGCAAGTAGAAATGGAATTCTTACTCTATGCATCTTAAAGATATCCTAGAAGACTAAAATTCCACAAAACTTTCAGTAGTGCAGTGTAGGGTTAATAATTTTCACTATCATCAATTTCACCTTCACATTTGGCTGAGCCATATGGGCTGGAGATATGAAAAGGCTCAAATATTAAGCCTGTGGCATACTGCTAGGCATGCTCCAGTGCTACCACCATTCCTCTGTCCTATAAGAATCCATGGAGTTTCAAGGAAAAGTTCATCTTTGCAGGCAGAGATGGCTGGCTGACCACCAAACGTTTATGCTCCCTTTTATAATATTGTGCCATTGGGAAGAATTTGCCCTATCACGTGCTATACTTTCCTGCCCGACTTAGTTAAGTACAGCCATGTAACTGTGTCTTAGCCAACAGAATATTGCAGAATTGCTGTGAGCTACTTTCAGGCTGACCATTCAAAGCTCCTCCATGCTCTTTCTCCTAGATCAGTTAGATGTAAATGCCCACAGCGATCTGGTGCTTAAGATGGCAGAAGCTCCATCAGCCTGGATCCCTAATGGTGAATGGAGTGTAGAATGGAGCTCACACACTTCCATCCCCACAATCTGTAATGAATTGAATTATTTAATATCAAGAAATGAACTTCTATTTTGTTTCAGCTATTATATAGATTGAAGTCAATTTACCACAGCAGATAGCTAACCCTAACTCTCTCTTTTCCTTCCCTTGTCCTATTACCTAATTAACATGCTCTGATTATGAGATTGTTTTTTTTAACCAGGTTTACCAGTTGTCTATAGGTCATTCATAAGAAACACTGTCCTAGGCCCTTGTCATTCATGTGCAGGTAAAGGTGAGAAGCTAAAACCTAGAAGAGATTTAGAAAATACTCTTATTTCTATTCAGTGTTATAAGGATCTTGTGTGATGTACTGACTCAAAATTATTATCAGTGGTTGCCTATAGTGCTGTGTTGGAAAATTTTCTGAGGCAGTGTCCAGGCTAATAGAAAAGAACACTGTGATTAATTGGCAATAACTGTCATGGGCAAGTGAGGTAAGAGTGATGGCCTGGGTTCAAAAAACTTCGTCATCCCTGGGGTTAAGCCAATGTCTGTGGGTGCATTTACTAGGCTGTTCCTAGAAATATAACCCAGATTTTTTAAGTCTCAAGTAAGAGACACTTACTATTCAGGCAACATTGTTGTCATAGCTTTCATTTATACAAATTGTGTGATTTATTGGCAGCTTTGACAGGCAAAGATATAAATGTAATTCAGACTTCCCTTTGTCTAGATTCTGCTTGTTTAGTTCAGAAATCAGGTATTTTCAGGGATCAAAAGTTCTAGGAAGACAGTTTTGAAGGCACGCATACTCCCCCCAGCTGAGCAGTGGCTAAGCAAATGGTTTTATTTTCTAGGATTGTGACCACATATCTTTAATTTGATGACCAAGCAACTCCCAGTTTGGTTTTTAGACTGGCCTAAAATACAAGGAAACAAAGAATAGGAAACATTCCCTGGTTAAGCTGTAAGTGGTTAAAAAGCAGACAGAACTCTATAATTTCTGCTGTGGAAATTAGAGTTTACTTACAGTGGCTCTCAAGTGCTTGGATTTCTTAAGCTAAGTGTTCTTTTTTTTTAATTTTTTAATGTTTATCTTATTTTTTGAGAGAGAGAGAGAGACAGAGTGTGAGTGAGGGAAGGGCAGAGAGAGAGGGAGACACAGAATCTGAAGCAGGCTCCAGGCTCTGAGCTGTCAGCACAGAGCCCGATGTGAGGCTTGAACCTGCGAAGAATGAGATCATGACCTGAGCTGAAGTCAGTTGCTTACCCGACTGAGCCGTCCAGGTGCCCCAAGCTACATGTTCTTGGTTACTATTTTCTAGATGACAAAATGATAAAGTTCAGATGCACATATCTGAGTCCAACTAATAGTGCACCCACCAAAAATATCAGCTTAATCTGTAAAGAAACACGTTAAAGATTTCCTATGTTCATAGGACATGAAAATACTGGCCACCTGGGAAAGAATAATACTTTTCAACACAAAATAAGATTGATAAGTTAGCCAAGAAATTCAGGTAGTTTCTAATCACGAGGAAACAGACACATCTAAATTGAAGGATTTTCTCCAAAATAACTGGCCTAGAATCTTCTTAAAATGTCAGTGTCATGAAGGAATTGGAAAAAAAGAAAGAAAAAACACTGGGAAGGGGTTGTTTTAGATCAAAAGAGACTAAAAAGGTATAATACAATGTATGATCTTTGAATCTTAGATAAAGCTGAACAAAGACATAAAAGAGATTTATTGGAGAAATATGAACATGAACTTTATATTACATAATAGAATCGTATCAATGTTAAGTTTCTTGAGTGTGATAATCATAGAAGGTAGAAGAATGTCCTTTTTCTTAGAAGATACGTGCTGTAGTATTTAAGACCATGGTGTCAAAATGTCTGTCACTTACTCTCAAATGTTCAGAAAACAAAATATGTGTGTGTATTATACATGGAGACATAAAACAGATGTGGTAATAGCCAGTGAATCTAGGTGAAAGATACATAGGCACTTATCATTCTAGTTTTACAACTTTTCTGTAGGTTTGAAAATTTCACATGAAAAGATTGAGGAAAATAAATGAATTGGGAAAAAATTCAGATAATTTATACTTAGCTTTTATCAAATTTAATGTCTGAGGGCAATTGGTAACTTTAGACATTTTAACTTATAAAAATATATAGAAAATTTGGGAAGTAGGGAGATAATTTACCTATTACCCTGTCATTTCTAATACAAATATTATACTTTTCTCTTGCTTCTCAATTTTTTTCTATGTGAATTTATAAATAACATCACATTGCTACAATTTTCATCTGTTTTTCCACCAAATATTATGTCCTAAGAATTTTCTTTTTTTTTCTTATTTTAAATTGTATTTATTTATTTTGAGAGAGAGAGAGACAGAGTGTGAGCAGGAAAGGGGCAGAGAGCGGGAGACAGAATCCTAAGTAGGCTCCAGGCTCTGAGCTGTCAGCACAGAGCTGGACCTGGGGCTTGAACCCACAAGCCGTGAGTGAGATCATGACGAGTCAAAGTTGGATGCTCAACTGACTGAACCACCCAGGCACCTCCTAAGTATTTTCTATAATATTATATCTTCAGCAGTCACAACAACCACTTTTAATAATTTCTTGGTATTCTTTTGAGGAAATATGTATTTTCTTCAACAATTCCACAATTTAGTTTTCTAATAAGTAATCTTCAATGAATGTTTTCTCATGTGGCTTTTTCCACATAGTGGATTCTAATATTGGCGTAGGTTTCCACAGGTCAGGTTGCTTGATCTAATGACCGTTTATGGAGGACTATAAACACTCTGCCATGATTTATTCTTTTAAGCTCTGAGATAGTGGGAGCTTAATGAAAGTGAGCTATTTTAAACAGTTACACTTCTTTGGGTCTGAATATTTTTAGATTTCTAATGCTCCTTCCTTGCCCCGTCCCTTTCAACTGCTTGCAGGACCCTGGGTCTTTCTTTGCCACCATCTATTCCTTTAGATGAATTCTTTCAAACTGAGATCCTGGGCACCAAGAGGTGGGGGTCTTTCATCTTTTCAACATTTCACTGGCCTAACAGAAATCATACGTTTATTTACAATTAAGCACGTGTGAGCGAGCTTAGAAGTGCAGTCTCTGGCCCTAGTTGAGCCTTGCTATGACTGAAACCCTGGCCAATAGCTCACCTGCAACCTGAGTCTCTGAGCCAGAATCCAACCACCCTGCTCTCAGGTTCCTGATCCTCAGAGATTCTGTGAGACAATAAAGGTTTGTTGCCTTCAGCTGTCAAGGTATAGAGTAATTTGATACATAGCTACAGATTAACTAATACAGAATTTGGCAATGGGATGTGGTCTAAAAAAAACATAAAATGTGGACAGAAGACTTGAATAAACACTTCATAAAAGAAGATGTCTGAATGATTAACGAGCATATGAAAAGGAGCTCATCATTAGGCATTGGGAAAATGCATATTAAAACCACAATGAAATATCATTTCATACACACCTGAAAGGCTTAAATCAAACAGATTGATAACTTCAAGTGTTGATGAGAATGTAAAGTAATCGGGACTCTCATACATTGCAGGTGGGAGTATAAAACAGTGCAATCACTTTGAAAAACTAATAAAATTAATATAAACCTACCCCTATTGACCCAGAAAGTACAGTCCTGGGTTTATACCAAAATAAATGATTGCATATGTCCAAAATGAAAAGAGTACATAAATGTTCTTAGCAGCTTCCTTCAGTATATGCCTAAGCTGCAAATAACCAGGAGAACAGGAAACAAATTGTGATCCAGGCAGTGGAATACTATGCAGCAATACACATAAGTGAAGCTTCTATGCAGCAACTTGGATGAATCTCAAAAGCACCATTTCGAGCAAAAGCAATATATACCATATGATTCCATTTACGTCATCTTCAAAATCAGGTAAAACCAATCTGTGGTGATAAAAGTGAGAGTAGTGGTTACCCCAGGATTGATAAGTTGTATTGACTGGAAGATAGGAGGGAATTCTCGGGCGTGATAGAAGTGTTCCATATTTTGATCTGGATGGTGGTCACACTGGGCTATACATATGTGTCTTAGCCTATTCGGGTCTCTATGACAAAATACCAGAGATGGATAGCTTGTAAGCAATGGAAATTTATTTCTCACAGTTGTGGAGGCTGGAAGTCTGAGGTCAGGGTACCAGCATGGTGACGGCCTTCTTCCAAATGGCAGACTTCCTGTGTCTTCACATGGCAGAAGGAGGCAAGGGAGCTCTTTTGGGTTTCTTTTACAATATATCTGCCCTCATGACTTAATCACCTCCCAGAGGCCCAACCTCAATACCATCACCTGGGGGGTTAGGTTTTAACACATGCATTTTGGGAGACATATTCAAACCAGAGCAATATGTAAAAAAATTCACAAAACCATACCCTTAAGATTTGTTCATTTTACTCCTAAGTGTAAATTACATTTCAATAATACATTGTTTAAAAAAATCCAAAGTCCTTTCTATGGTCCATAAGGCCCTAGGGATGGTGTCTTCTTTGGCTCCCTCTTTGACTTCATTTCTTGACACTCTTCCCCTTATTAATTTTCCAAACACACTACCTTTCTTCCTGGTCCTCTAAAACATCAAGCATGCTGCCACCTTTGCATTGACTCTTTCCTCTGTCTGTAATCTCTGTCCTCAAATATCACCTTTCATTTTATTCAGGTCTTTGGTTCCAGTCACAGTCACAGCTCTCTGGAGAACAGAGCTCCAGGCACGGACTTAAGCACTGTTAGTGCTCTATTTGGGAGGTAAATCCCACACAGCTGGTCACTCAGTATATTTGTTTCCTAGGGCTGTTGTAACAAAGTACCACAAACAGGGTCACCTAAAACAACAGAAATTTGTTGTCTTGCAGCTCTGGAGGCTAGAAATTCAAAATCAAGATGTTGGTAGGGCCATATGCCCTCTGAAACCTGTAGGGGATCCTTCCTCGTTTCTTCTAGCTTCTGGTGTTTGCTGACAATCCTTGGTGTTCCTTGGCTGGTAGATGCATCATTCCAACCTTGGTCTCTGTCATCACATGGCCGTCTTCTCCCTCTGTGTCTCTGTCTTTTCTTCTTATAAAGACATCAGTCATATTGGGTTAGGATCTGCCCTGATGACCTCATCTTAACTCAATTACACCTGCAAAGACCCTCTCTCCAATAAGGTACTGGGTTCAAGACCTCAACATATCTTTTGGGGAACACAATCCAAACTACAGCAGTCAGTAAGCACATAGGCTTGGTCACACGGGTCGACTTCCGACAGGCTGTATGGAGAAATCATATATTGGAACAGTTCATCAGAGGGAAAAAGGGAGAGGACGTTTATCTGCCCAGTATCCTCCAATCTCTTGTTTCCCACTGGTCACAATTCACTCAGGGGGAATTAAATCCTCTGCATTTCCGTATTTCATCCTTTAGCCCCATCGGCAGTTGCTCAGGAGACAAAGCCCTGCAGTTTGGCGTTTCAGCTGGGTTTGGAGAGGAATGGGGAGAGGATTCAGACATTCTAGACCTGCGGCTAGTGATCCTCAGGCAGGGAAACCACAGTGTTCTGCACGGAGTCTGCAAGACTTCGCTGTGGCAACCAAAGAGGAGCAAGTGGCTGGGGATGAGACAGGTGGTGTACAGACAGGTCCCACACTCTGCTCAGATGTCACCTTCTCAGGGAGGTCTTTTCTGACTACTTTGTATCAAATAGAAGCCCCTTCTCCATCTCTGTACTACCTTATTTTGCTTAATTGTCCTTCATAGCCTGTCCCCACTAGACATATATTTGTGTTAATTTGCTTATATTTATTTTACCCACTACAATATTCCATGCAAGTAGGACATTTGTCTGTTCTCTTCCCTAAGTGCCTAGAATAGTGCCTGGCACATTTGTAGGAGCTTAGTAAATATTTACTGACTTGAATGACTAGATGAATTAATGGTGTAAAGAAACGAACCTCCTGTTGGGAGGTAACTGAGTGGGTGGCAGTGGGGTTATCTTAGACACGGACACACCTATCATAAACTGGTCAGGGCCTAGCTTCACCTGAGGGGAAGGCTCCATTTCCAGGGTTTAAACTGTGCGGCTCCCAGAGTTGGTGAGGAGCTGCCAGAATCACAGCTGCAAAGCCTCAGGGCCATCAGGAAGAGGAAAGAACTGACAGAATTGGAGTCTCCCTGTTGTGAACTTGGAGAGCTGAAAGTGTGTGGTCCCCCTTGCCCTGCAGAGTCATAGCAGGTAAAGAATCCTGTCTTTGCCTCTTGACTTCTTCTAAGCCTCCTGAGTTATTTTCTGCCTCTGAAACTAAACTAGTACTTCTAATCCAGAAATGCCAGTAAATGTATCTTCTTTAGTAGCACAGCACTACCATATTTTTTTTATGTGAAAATTGGGACACCTAAGCAAAAGAGCTCAACTCGTTACTTCATTGTCCAGTCAAAATTTTATGTGTCACTTTAAATGACAATTCTCTGTTTACTTCCTTCAAGTTCTGCATGCTTTGGGTTTAATATAATCAATATGATTTTTAGTCATAAACTCATTTCTGTGCTTATTTTCTCTACGGAATCCACTATATAAAGCAATCTATTTTTGAAATATGTTGGAGCCCATATTGGATTACAGATGAAAAGGAGATTGTAACAAATGTTGGGTGGCTGTAATTCACTTGAAATTGTTTTCATGATAATTTTCTCTATTAGTGTGAAAAATGTGTATAACAAAGACAGATTTTCTGACTTGAATAATATACTATGCTCCTCTTGCATAATATCAAAAAGCAACAGTAGCTTGTTATTTCACCAAAATAGATATACTCCACTAGAAAATTGGCCTAAGACTAATGCTGTGACATGGTGACATTTTCCTCACCCCAAACTATTTAACCAAGTTCATTACTGCCTCTCTAACCAACTCAACCTGAACAAGTAGCATATAGTACACGTCCACACACAGAGGGACATTTGTTTAGGTAAGGAAGGTTTCGGCTCTGGTGGTGATGAGGGAGCATGGGGCAAGCTGAGGGCAAGGTACAGGCTAACAGCACGCACCCCCGCTGCCCCAGGTAGGATATGTGTGATATTCCTCAGACACTCCTGGATGCCCAAGAACAAGGGAAAGGAAAGAAAGCAAATGGTTGGCTGACAGAGATCACAGTCATGCAGGACAGGAGTCTCCTATCCATAAGTTTATGGATAACTTAGTAAACTGCAAGAAAAAGGCAGTATTATCCATAGCCTGATCTCTGGAAACCTATCGACTCTGTTTCCAGGAGCCCTAATATCACCCTCATCAAGATGGAAAGGGGTTTAAGTGCTTGCCATGGTGGCATGGGAAACTAAGGCAAGTGAAAAATTAAATTCCCTTATTGCCAACAGCCCGTTGACGAGTCCTTGAAACAGGCAGAGAGACCTCCTCTAGGAGTGCAGTTGCCTCGATGGTGACACTTTACTAGGGGCAAAAGGGACTCTTGGCTTAACATTATCCTGGACCCCCACTCCCACCCCAGGATCCTGTAAGTTGACTTTAACATATAAAAATTCCTTTAGAAACTTCCTTTATCTCAACTCTCCCAAGATGTATGCTGGTAATCATACTCCAAGCTTATGGCTCCCTGATGTACATCTGAAGGGGTCTCATGACTGAGGTTTTACTAAATGGTAATAAATGGCATTTTCCTAACAGCAGCTAGCCACTCAAGGTCCTGGAAACCTTGTTTCCAAAGTGCCTTAGAGACTTACTCTATCCCTAACCCCCTCCCAACCTGAAGGTATATAATTAGTTACCTGTCACAACCCCAATGCAGCTCTTTCTTCCCATGAGTCTTGGCCCCATGCTTTAATAAAATCACCTTTTTGCACCAAAGATGTCTTCAAGAATTCTTTCTTGGCTGTCAACCCTGAAACCCCCATCACCCCGAAACCCCATCAGTGGGGTGTTGAACCTGCTCCTTATTTAGACCAGAGTGATTTGCCTATCAGTGATTTTCACAGTTCTTGATTACAGAGGAACTGTCCCTTCTGAAAACATGGCCAGGTGGAGCATTCAAACTCTTTCATAACCAATTCCCCTTAGGCAGGGGGTTCATATATGAACTAATGCAAATAACTACCAGTTTTCTTTATAGAGGTCAGTATCTTTCTCTATAATACAATTTTACTTCTGGAGCAAAAGGCTTTTCTTCTCTTTTAGGACGTGCTTCCATAACTAAGTCATACATTTTAGCTCTGAGTAATATTTTTTTTGAGAAGGTTCATTTTAACTATGTCTCCTGACTATACAATTTACCTTTCTGCAGAAGACTATTACCACACATAGCCTCTTTTTAGGGACTATAAAAACTGACAACTTAAAATTTTACATTAGTTCATCATGAATCTGGAAATTGGAAGGCAGTCACTAGATAATCCCAAGACTATTTTTCCTTGTTTTTCGTAATATTTCAGTGTTTACTTTAATTCCAGTGCCCCCAAATTGGATATATCTAAAGTGCAATTAAAACTGCATAGCTAATTCCGCTCTAATTGGCTCTTACATGCCATAATGATACAAATACCAAAAACAAACAATTCTACTTTTAAGACTCACAAGAAGCCTAATATGAGGTTCTAAAAATGGGTCATTGTGACTTTGCCTTATCGATAAAATTTTTATATTATCATCACCAAATTGTTAGCCACTTTCCTATCCCTGCCTATTGTTTTAAGATTTTAATCCAAATACACTCCCCCAAATTGACAAATCTTCCAAGTTTTAAATCAAGACCACAACGCTTGTTTATTATAAAGCACAAATTGGGCCTCTCCTGATCAGACAGTTTTAATTATGCTTTTCTTCTTTAGAAAGCTTATGAGACCACGTGAGCTACACTCTCCTAATGAGTGTGGTATTCCTGTGGTAGTCCTTACAACTCCCAGATGAATAGCCTTGCCTGGGAAAGGCAATTGTCTTGGTTGAGTAGGCATTAATGTTGAAGGTATGGAAAAGGAAGTTGGCTTGATTCCGTTTTCACTAGCCTATCACAGATGCTAAATTCAAGTTTCACCTGAGGCACCAAACTAGGATAGATATGAAATCCCAAAGTGAGGTGCCAAGATGCAGGCCTTCAATCAAAATACCAAAGAAGACAAAGATCAGCTCCATGAGTCTAAAACTTCTCATCGCAGGAGGAAATAACAGTGTCCAGGAAGTGGAAACTCAAGGATTTCCTAAGGAGTATTTTCTTGGTGAGAGCTGTGCTATGATTCCTACCACCAAGGGTAGGGAAGGCTCCACTGGGCCACTCAGAGAACAGTTCCCTAAAGTCAAGAGCAAGGGGAATTCATGTCTGACTCCAACCCTGGAATCTACAGATCAGGGGAGAGGATTTGTGAATTTCTTGGCAATGGGGGTAAGTGCTGTTGTTAGGACTAGTCTGTGCCTTCAGAGTTTATCGGGGGTGGGGGGAATAGGCACAAATATTTCTATGGACCAGATGTGAGACACATAGGAGAGAACAATCCCGCAGTCCCTATAAGTCCTGCTCAAGAAGACAGCTGGGTATGGGTGGAGGGTAAATTCGGATGCGTACAGAAGGAGGCAGTTTGGAGGGGACCTCAGGGAAGCCAGGTCCGAAGGGGGAGCAGGTAGCCAAAACAGTGGCACCTGCCTACACTGAAGGTCCAGCAGGAAGGCTGACCAAGAATATGTGAAATACCCACGAGAGAAAGAGCTGACCTGATACCTTTGTCAGGCCTGGAAAATGTGATGCCAACTGTCCCAGCCAAGGGAGAACTTTCCTTCCCTCCTCTCCTTTTCTCTCCTCCCTTCCCTAATTCTTTGATTCTAGAAGGGTAAAAACTAGCAGGCATTAAGTACAGGCAGAAAGAGCAAGGAAAAAAGAAGCTGACCATATCTTCTTTCCTAAAGGCTGGAACCAGCCTGTACCAGCTCTAAATGGGGGAGGAAGAGAGAATTCTCCATGAATAAAGATAGAAGTATTTAGTAATATATTGGTTTGGACACTTTAACAGAAAAACTGTAGTACTTTCTATCATCTATAAGTGACCAAAAAGGGCCTGAGTGGCTCAGTCAGCTAAGCAAAGTTTTCCAAAATGCATTCCAAGGACTACTAATTCCTAAAGATTTTAATAGGGACTCCATAGGGGCACCTGGGTGGCTCAGTCAGTTAAGCATCAGACTCTTGGTTTTGGCTCAGGTCATGATCTCATGGTTCACGGGTTCGAGCCCGTGTTGGGCTCTGTGCTGACAGTGCGGAGCCTGCCTGGGATTCTCTCTGTCCTCCTTTCTCTGCCCCTTTCCACCTCCCCGACTTGTGCGCTCTCACTTGCATGTGCACACAATCTCTCTCTCAAAATAAACTTAAAAAAAAAATAAGTGACCAAAAAAGCTATATATCCAGTGGCAGAGTAGAATTACCCTACTGAGCAAGTCTAAAGCAGAGAGAAAAAAAACACTAAAATTGCTTTTATTTATTTTTTTAAAGTTGAGGTACATTTGACATATAATATTATATTAGTTTCAAATGTACAACATAATAATTAGATATTATTATGATCACCATAATAAGTGAAATGATCACCACAATAAGTCTAGTTAACATCTATTACCACATATGGTTACAAAAATTTTTTCTTATAATGAATAAAGTTGCTTTCATAATTTCACCCAGAAGTCCTGCTTCTTCAATAAATTGGTTGTATCACCAGCAAGAGTGATGGATATATTTTTATAACCCACCTTCCAGTTAGGTAGCTAAAACAGGGTGAATCAGATTCTCCCTATACACAAATATGGGGATGTCTAATGAATGTCTAATCTATAATAGAATTCCCAGGACTGGGAAAATGTGAGGCCTTATTGTGCTTCTGTCACTGTGCTATTGATCTCTATATTATAATATGAAGAATGACAGAGCCAGGTAAGCATAGAGTGAATGGAGAAAAGATTGTGAGACCAAGTCTAAAATAGTCTTCAGGAAACTTTAGTGTTTCTCATAGAGGCAGACGCATCCTTTATATCTCACACAGCCAAAATGCATAATTAACAGATGCCAAGGCCCTTTAGTATAACAGATCTCAATTGATTGTCACCAGGTTCCCATGAAATGCAGAGGGCATTTCAGATAATAGCAGATGCTATTTATCTGCATTATACAGAAAGTAATAACTGTAATATAATATAGATAATATTATATAATACAACAATAACAACAACAACAACAACAATAATGGCTAGCGGTTATTGAGGATGCATTATGTACCTGGAACTTATGCTACATTTCCTATAACCATCATATTCATGTATAATTCCATTAATGTCTCCACTTTACTGATGATGAAACAAGGTCTTAGGCTAAGTAATTCACTTAAGGTCAAACTGTAGAGGATGGAACTGCAACTTAATCTCAACCGTTTCTCAAATTCCTAACCCTGAACCTCTGCTCAGATGAACAAAATGGAACTTGGACATTAAGTAACTCATTCAAAGTTCTACAATTAGTAGTCACTGGCATTAATGAACTTGGGTCTATCCTTATCTCATTGGAGATCTTCAATGAAGATCTCAGCTCTCTCACAGAGAAAGAATTCACTAACCTATAGGAAGGAGATTAAACAAATATTTTTTGCCAATGAAAAAACAGGCCTCAAAGGAAGATACTTTAGGTAAATTATATCCATACATTAGAATATTTTGTAGCTATTATTTTAATGAGGATTATTTTAAACATGTAAAGCACTTTTCCATTCCAAATAGAAAAAGTAACATAAAATACTAATGCTTTCAAGTTTGTATGAATGCATGTATCTATATACATATGCAGTTAACCCTTGCATACCTTGGGTTTGAACTGCAGGGGGTCCACTTACATGTGGATTTATTTTGATCAATATGGACAGTACAGTAAATGTATTTTCTCTTCCTTATGATCTTCTTAGTAATATTTTATTTCCTGAAGCTTACTTTATTGTAAGAATACAGTGCACAATACATATACATAATGAGGATTAGCTGACTGATGTTGATAAGGCTTCTGGTCAACAGTAGATTATTAGTAGTAAAGTTTTGGGGGAGTCAAAATTATATGCAGATTTGACTGCATGGAGGTGGTAATGGTGGGGAGGCAGTGGTGGGAGGCTGAAGGTGTGTGTGGTGTGTATATCAGCGCCCCTAATCCTGAAGCGATTCAAGGGTCAACTGTACACATAATTGAATGTAAGTAGCTAGTTATATGCATGTTTTTATGGGTGTATATATGATTGTATCTTTTTCAAATGGGAAATTAAGAATAAAATGCACTAAAGTATTAGAGATAAATTATTATCTCTAGGTGGTGGAATTATGGGTAGCTTTTACTTTTTCTCCTGTACTTTCCTTTATTTTCCTCCAAAAATGTTCTTTTTTATTTCTCCTATCAGATGGGTTTATTATTTGTTATTATTATTATTTGCTTTTCCAGTTTTATCTGAGATATAATTTGCATACCATAAAATTCGCTCATTAAAAATTTTTTTTTTTACATTCATTTATTTTTGATAGAGAGAGACAGAGCACAAGCGGGGAAGGTGCAGAGAGAGAAGGAGACACAGAATCCGAAGCAGGCTCCAGGCTCTGAGCTGTCAGCAAAGAGCCTGACCCGGGGCTCAAACTCATAGACTGTGAGATCATGATCTGAGCTGAAGTCGGACGCTTAACTGACTGAACCACCCAGGTGCCCCAAAATTCGCTCATTTTAAATACATCAATGATATTGTTAAATTTACAGAGTTGTGCATTCATCACAACAAGCCAATTTTAGCACATTTCCAACACTCCAAGATTTCTTGGGCCCATTTGCAGTCACTCCCCATTCCCACTCTCCAGACCTAGGCAATCCCTAATCTACTTTGTTTCTATAGACTTGCCTTTTCTGCACATTTTATCTAAATGGAATCATACCATATGTGGTCTTTTTAGTCTGGCTTGATTTACATTCTTTTAAAGAAAGAAAAAGAATAAATATTCTCTGGTTCTTTGCCTTTCGCATCAAAACCAAAGAAAATCCCTTACTTTCTTCCTCTTCATAATAGCATAATCATGTTACAACATCGTCTTTACCTCCATAGTTCTTGACTCAAATCCCTTTTAGACCATAAGAGTAAATTGTAGAACAGTGAACTTATTCCAGATATTTCAGGGGTCTCTCCTATCCTTGTTTCTCACAAGTTTCCTTATTTCTTTATGTTAAAAAAATATATAACTATTGTATTCTTATCACCTGGGCAGTCATTTTTTACTTGTCTTCTACTCTTGATTCTTTTGACCAAACCAGTGACTCCATCTCTGAAGTGCAAGGGCTTTGGAATCAGACCTGGGTTTGGTTCAGGAACCCCCAGTCCTGAGAGGCCAGTAGCCGGGCTCTCAAGAGCAAGTTATCAATCTTTCCTGAGGCTCAGTGTCCTTGTCCTGGTGAGTACATTGGAGTAACTGGTACCTATGACCACAGCTAAATGGGAACATAAGAGGGCTCTGGGTAAGCCAATGATTGCTGGTACTCCTTTGAAAGAATATTTTTTTTAAATGTTTATTTATTTTTGAGACAGAGAGAGACAGAGCATGAATGGGGGAGCGTCAGAGAGAGGGAGACACAGAATCTGACAGGCTCCAGGCTCTGAGCTGTCAGCACAGAGCCCGACGCGGGGCTCGAACTCACAGACCGCGAGATCGTGACCTGAGCCGAAGTCGGCCGCTTAACCGACTGAGCCACCCAGGCGCCCCAAAAGAATATTTTTTAAATAATTCTTCAACTTCTATTTTGAGGAAAGACAGGGTTTCCATAGAGCAAAACAGATGCCTTGCAGTTCATTAGACCTATGCTCCTTAGAATGCACATTTGACTTCTTGGGCTCTCATTGCCATGTCAAGTAGCTCATCAGGGCTCTTTTAACCCAAACAACACTCTCCCTCAAAGGACTGATAAATATAATTTTCTATGTTTCATTTTCCAAGATTTTTGTCCCTTTTTGTGGAGTAGCGGCCTGGGCAGCTTTCCTTCTGACTTGGCTTCATAGAATGTTCTGAAGATTAAATGGGATAACACTTGTGGAGATCTCTGCATAGCTTGTGACACCAACGGATATTCAATAAATGGTGACTCTTAGTATTATGGCCAAAAACCACGTCAACTCTGAGATTCTGGTAATGCAACATCATATGCAGTCATTTTTTCCTCTAGCTCCTTACATTTATTCTTGAGTAAAGGCATTTTGAGAGAGCATTTGGTAACCTTGAAATGTTCTCAAGAGCTCTTTATAAACAAATCTTAATAAATATGAGACCCATTTCCTCCCTCATACCTCTATCAGAAAGAAAAGCAGCAACAGAAATGTTTTTGGTAGTCTTTGTATAGCGTAACATTTTAAATAGTACTTACCTAAAACATGATAGAAATGGATGGAGGTCAGCTGGGGACAAGCACCAAGCAGGGAGGTGTTGCTGAGAGAATGGGGTGGCAGGTCTGAAACCAGATCCTGGCTATCGAGCAGAGGGAAAACAGCAAAGTCTTTGGAGGAGTTTTATTAGGATAAAAGCATCCCAGAATGCACCTGCTGTTTCATTCTCCAGTCTCCTTGAACCTCCTCTGAGCAGGGGAGTAAGGGCAGGGCAGGAGAGAAAAACACCAAAGTGAGGTTAGCAGTGCTATGTCTCTTTTCCCATTGTCTATTCCTAAAGGTACAGCATAAATATCAAAACAGGGTTTGGTAGTAGTCCGAAAGATTTAACTTGTCCCCAAATTCCTAAATAACGATTAGAGCTTAGTTTGATTTTTGGCTGAACGTAACCAAACAACTTCTAGGCATAACATTTGTTGTGCACGCCTACCAGGGACAGGATGAAGTGACCACCTACCCATTCCACACTCCAGCCAAGGAAAGGGCCGGCACGTGGGGCCAACCATGCAAGTTTGCCCATGTGCCTTGGGATCTTGGCTCCCAGACCCCAAACCTCAGTTCTGCTTGTGGCTCCACTACTCCCCACTCTTAACTGTGTTTCTTCTCTCCATGCAGGTGATGGAGGCCCAAGCAGGTCCCAGGTTCAAGGCCAGAGACTTTGGCTAGGCATCCCCTCAGTCACCGCTGGTGACCCTTCTGGCCCACTGGCTGCCCCCCCCCCCCCCTCCTGCTTCCAACATGCCTTCACTGCCCCTCCATTCCATCCCAGCTCTTCCTCAGCCTTCAGGACAAACTGTCCCCTGGACTCCACACTTGGTGACTACCGTGGGTGCTCCGGCCCTAAGCCATGATAACCTTCCTCTTCCTCCCTTTTGAAAGGGGAAACGGGAAAGGTGAGCAAGAAACCGCCAGCAAGTTTCGACCACCGCCGAGGAAGACTAATGGGTTTCTAAGGAAACAGGGAGGCAGCAGCCATTTTAGTGGCATTCGCTGTATGAAAAATATATACACTGACATTCACCCCCGCCCCCTCCCCCTCCCGCCTCCCCCCCCGTGGCGCCTTCGCTCCGTCCGCGCTTCCGAGGCCCAGGTCTCCCCGAGACGTGCGGCCACCTGTCGCAGGTGGCCGGCCACGCTGGGTCGCCCCGAGCCGCCCTCCCCGCAGCGGGCGGGACCGCGGGACTGCCCACCCCCGGCGCCGCAGTGCAGCTGCGGGCGGGCGGCTCGGGCCCTCCCGGTTCCCGCGTCCCGCCCCTCGAGTCCCCTCCCCCGCCGGCCCCCCGCCCCACAGGCCGCGGGAGCCCGCTGGGAGGGCGGGCCCGTCGCCGGCGCGCTGGTCGCGAGACGGGCCGGGAGGAGCGGGTCGACGCCGCGGGCTGGGCGGAGGCGGAGGCAGAGGCAGAGCGAGCGCGGGAGGTCGCCGCAGCCGGGGACACCGCGCGCCGCTGCCCAACATGGTCGCTGCGCACGCCGCCCATTCTTCCTCCTCAGCCGAGTGGATCGCCTGCCTGGATAAAAGGTAGCTCGGGTCCCCCCACCCCCCCAAACCCGGCTGGGGCTCGGCGGCGCCGCCCCTGCCCCTCACCTGGGCGCAGCGCGGGGGAGGGAGCTGAGAGGGGCCGCGTCCCGGCCGGGGGAGGGGGGCTCACCCAGACCCACCCCCCCGCCTCCCGTGGGCGCGCGCCACCCGCACGAGATTCTTCCACGTGGTGGAGACAAGGCAGCGCAGTGGGGTGCGGGGGCAGCGCCAGCCGCTCCGGGCCCCCCTCGCCCGGCCCTCCTTCACCTTCTCCTCGGCCGCCCCCCACCCGCCCGCGCGCGCCCACCCGCCGGCCCGCCGCTGCAGGCTGCGCTCTTGGGTGGGGGGCGATTTCCCCTCGGCCTCAGGGGACGGCAGGATAGCTCCGTACCTTTCTTCTTGCTGTTCAGACCGTAGGGGTACATGTAATTTAAGTTTTAAGGAGGGGTGAGGGGAAGGGCAGGTGCGGAGTAACGTTCCTTTTTTGTCCCCGAAAGCAAAGTGTGAGGGACCCAGCCGAGCTATCAAGCAAGTGCCTCGCTGAAATTCTCAGCTCCTGCCCCCGCAGTCGCTTGCTCAAGGTCTGTGTTAGGAAGGTCACGCGGGAGACCGCTTTCCCCGGAGTGCCTGCGTCTCGGGGGGGAAAGACCCTGACTCTGAAAAATTAAAAATCACAAAGCATCCTTAACTCCTGACGACAGCTCTACAGAAGGAGGGTGTCCCCGTGTAACAACTGCGGACTGCAATTGTTTCCAGGCTCTGACAGCATAATTCTCTGTTTGTCCAGATTGTGGGTTTAGCAGTAAACAGTACGCAGTATGTTAGCAATTATTCTTTATTACCCTGATTAAAAGGTGATGCCTCTGAACTTTTAAGAACTGAGCAGAGAGATCTTGCAGAGTGAACTGCCTCTGAATTTTCGGGTTTGATGCGGCAGGGCAGTGATTCATGTCTTGCAGCTATCTGCATGACATCTCTATTTGCATTTGTGTGAAATATTTTGGGTTCTGCCATATTGAAATTTTTTACAATTAGCAGATTCCTAACCAGATCAAACTTGAAAATCTTAAATGTGACATGCTCTGAATACTTTACTATTACAGGCCTTTGTTGAAAAAAATTAAGTAATTTGAGAAAAGCTAAATGTGGCTCATTTGAAAAATTAATATATCTGAGAAATAATCTTTACTTTCAATTACCACACAGTAGCAAGATTTTTTGGCAGACAGTGCCCTATTTACTCGAAAATGATATGTACTAATATTAGAAGAATTGCTTGCAATAAATAGTAAGAGAATTGAAGTGATGGTTAAATCATACAGAATTATGTAGAGGAACTGAGAGCATATTTAAGTGAAGAGGCTGCTAATGTGATAAGTAATCTAAATTTAATAGTTTAGGAAAGATGAATTATAAAAGAAGAGAAAATCAAGCTCTTGTACTTGACCTATAAATAGTAGTGCTTCCTCACCAGTGAATTTTTTTAGATAATAGATTACATATTTCTATTTTCAGAAATGCGTGGCATGCCTTTTCTGAACAGTCCGCAATTCACTGGAAATCCTTTAGTCAATAAGTACTTATGGCAGAATCATAGAGCAATACTAACACAAGTGGGGTGTATTTGACTCTGTCTTTTCATAATGTGGATCTGCCCAAATGATTTTGTTTAGAATATATTTTTAGAACATAGAGCCACAATCTAATGCCACCACCATTCACAGTATGGGAAAAAACCTACCAAAGGTGCGGGAAAAAAATAAACCTCCACAAATACTGAGCCTAGCATTCATGGAGTATGGGAGAGTGGATAGATCAATAAATAAGTTAAGGGTTTTAGGCCCAGACTGTCACCAGCTCTGATCTTGGAGATGTCACTTTTACTTCCCTGAGTGTCTGAAAAATGAGGATAGAACTGTCTTACCAGGGATTAGTGGATCAAATAACAATAACAAATGGTGAAAGTAGTACTTTGAAAACTGGGAAGTGCCATGTAAATATTTTATTTTGTGGTGTCAAGATAACCTTGCATTTTTCTGTAGTGTTGATGCTAGAATTCCTTTAAAGAGCAGATAGGAGTGGCAATCTCATTCCAAGAGGGCCTTGGGGTATTTGTTCTGAAGTTGCATTTTTACTTAGATTGTTAATTTTGTGGGGGAGGAGGAAGATTAAGGGTGCTGATGGAAGTTGGGAAACTGCCCTCAGTATTTCTGAGAAATGCAATCATGATACCTTATTCCAGGTACTGTGGGGCTGTGTGGGAGGGTGGTGGGGGCAGGGGGTAAAAAAAAAAAAAAAAAAAAAAGATGAGTTGCCATTGACTTGGGGGATGGGTGGCCAGAATGGGATAGCTACATAAACAACTAACCACAATGCAATGGTAAGTGCTTTAAGGGAGATGTATGAAATGCTTTAGGAATGCCAAGGAGACAGTTATCAGCTCTGCTTGGCAGGGATGCTTCCTACATGTTCTTGCCTGGACCTTGGAGGTTGAGGGAAATTTTATCAGGCAGAGAATTTGGGGAGGGCATGCCAAGTAGAGGGAGCAGTGTGAACAAAGACACACAGGTGTGGCATATACATATGTTAATTTCTTCCCAGGCACAAATTCCTTTTGGAACCAAATCGAGAGCATAGGAATGTGTGCTCTATTTTTCTAAAACTTGCAATCACAGACATTTTTAAACATAAAACACACACAAAAAAGAAGGAATGGTACAATGAACCCCTATGTACTATTTGGGGATATGATGCTGGGGGACCTTTCCCATAGCTGCAAAATGTAGTTTGGGTACATACATCATGCAAGTGACACCTGTTGTAGACAGCTAGAAAAAGAGGGACCCAGGGGTTGGAAATAAAAAAGAGGAGCTAAAGGAAAAAGTGCCTGAGTAAAGAAGTACACAATACAAGTTGAAACAAACAAAACAAGGAAAATAAAGCCTTAGAAGTGTTTTTAGACACACCTAGAAAGTTGTCATAGGCAGGCAATGCTATAATGACTTGCATGTGGGGAGGGGGTTGAAAAATATATAGATACATGCATTAGATTAAAGAAGAAAATCCAAAGCTTTTAATGTATCAACTGTCCAAGTTCTTGGACTATGGTGGGACCGAGGAGATGGGATTGTACAAATACTAATCTGACAATGAGAAAGACATTTGAACATTTGGATGGATAAGAACCATTGAAAAAAGTCTCAGCAGACATACCGTTAAGCAAAACAAATTTATTATTTCATTGATCTTACATTATTGATCTTACATTATTTTTCATTGATCTTACATTATTTTTCATTGATCTTACATTATTTCATTGATCTTACAATTTTTTTCTAAGCAGGGAAGGTAATTAGAAATGTATTACATAAAAAAACAAAGAAATGTATTATATACTACCCCCTATTTGGGATTTAGGATATGTAAAGTATCTGTGTGTGTTTGTGTGTGTGTGTATGTGTGTGTGCATGCATACGTGTGCGTGCTCTGTGTGCTGACCATTGTTTAATTTTACTGAAAATATTTTTCCCATAAGAATTTAAGTTTGCCACCTATGAACTTAAGACCCATTTATAGGTCATAATTCTTATGGTTGGTAAGGCAGTATTTCAAAGATACCACACGTAACTCACAGATGTATAGTGAATCACTGCCGGTATTCATTGCTATGGAGCAGGGGACAGATCTACCAGCTGTCAGTGTGTCTCCTGAGCTAAGAATGGGTTTTACATTTCTGAATGGTTGGAAATAAACCAAAAAAAGATTACTGTTTTGTGACCCATTAAATGTATATGAAATTCAAATTTCAATGTCCATGAACAAAGTTTTATTGGAACACAGCCACACTCATTTGGTTAACATGTTGTCCACGGCTGCTTTCACGCTACAGTGGCAGATTTGAGTAGCTGCCGTGGAGACTGTGTGACCACAGAGTTTAAAGTATTTACTGTGTGGATCTTTGAAGAAAAAGTTTGCCGTGTCCTGTTACAGATGAAAGAATCTGGCTGATTGACCGAGAAATCACTGGAGATGAGAGAAATTGTCTCCCTCTGGGAAGGAGTTCGTAATATTCTGGTTTCTCATTCTTCAGCTAGAAGTGTAGCTTGGAGGGACATCCTCAGTTGATGGGCTTATTTGAGGACTGCCGGTGATCACAGGCCAAAGTAGGAAATGAAGTCAACATAGTAAAATCATTGATGTTTCATTTTAAAAACTGCTTCCTATACAGTGTCTATTGCATCTGACTTAATCCCCAAATAGATGTTAAGTATTTTGATGTGATTGAATGAAAGGGAAAGAAATCAAGGAACAAATCTGTTAAAAAACCAAAATGCTTTGAGGCCTGCATGGTGAAAGAGGATGACTCAGAATCAAAGAAGCAGCAGACATGGTCCCACCCCTAAGGACTACTGAAGATCAAAGAAGCACACAGAGAAAAAGGCTATCACTGGGGAAGGCTGGTGTCGACCCAGACCCAGGCACACCCTAAAGCAGATGACATTACCCTGATGAATTCTCAGGGATTGGGCTGGTTTTGCAATCTCAGATTCCTAATTTGTCAGCACATCAAAAATTAGTACATTTTTTTCAGGGACATATACAAAGGTACGAAAATCTCAGGTACTGTAAGAATCAGAGAGACAGTTCATTAATTTGAAAATAAGATCAAAGAGGTGGGCACTCACCCCCTGTGGCTGATGTACTCCTTCTGTAGGCAAGCTGTGTGGGAGATCCACTTGTTCCAGAAGCCCATGTTGTACCTTTATAGAGAGAAGCGAAGCTGCCAGGAGATCAGGACACTTACAACTTCTGGCCAGCTCATTCTCTTCCTAGAGTGACAGAGCCTGGGAATTGAATTATAATCAGAAGACAGTTCTGGGAATCCTTCAGGACAGCTTGGCTGTCACCTCTTCCAGTTAGATGACCATTACGTGTGCTCCCATAGCACACTTTGTCCAACACTGTAATATCGTAAGTCAGACTCCATCACAATTTCCTATTTACTTCACTTATGCATCCCTTGATATCAGTTTCTGTATTTCACTCATCGTTTTATCTTCAGTTTCACTGCAACACCGTGACTGTAGAAGGTGCTTATGGGATGAAGGTGAGATTGCTAAATGCATCCTCCTCCTCAGGGATGGAGTAGACTCTGCAACCTTGCAAGCAAGTCCTTGCACCAGCTCCCTTTGCCTTAGAAAAGGCTTGGGTGGGCACCATGGGCATTTGTCTCTGCCGTAACTTCTGTGTTTTCTTGGCAGATGTGACTACTTAAAAAAAAAATTGACATTGTGTAGCTCTATTCTGATCTATTATTGGAAAAGGTTATTATGGAAAATTTCAAAATATACAAAAAGAAGAGAGAATAGTATGTTTCTCTTATATAGCCCCTTTCCCCTCTGATAATTATCAACGCACAGCCAACCTTGTTTTAGTTATACCCCCATTCATCCCCCAATACCCCCAGAATTATTTTGGTTCAAGTACCAGAACATAGTATTATTTTATCTGTAATTATTTTAGTGTGTATCTAAAAGGTAAGAACTCCTTATGAAGCAAACAATACCATTATCACACATTAAAATATTTGACATTAGTTCCCTAAGATAAGCAATATCCAGTCAGTGTTCAAATTTCCCCATTCATCATGTAACTTTTTCTTTCTTGAAATTTGTTTTTATTAGGATCCATGTAGATTCTGTATAGTTGATAATGTCTCTAAGTCTTTTTTATCATTATTGTTATTTTAGAGAAGGAAAGAGAGAGTGAGTGGGGGAGAGGGGCAGAGGGGGAGAGAGAGAGAGAGAGAGAGAGAGAGAGAGAGAGAATCCTAAGCAGGCTTCTGTGCTTGGCATGGAGCCCCATGTGGGGCTTGATCCCACAACCCTGGGCTCATGACCTGAGTTGAAATCAAGAGCTGGATGCTCAACCGACTGAGCCATCCAGGTGCCTCTCTAAGTCTTTCTTAATCTCTGGATTCTCTATCTTCCTTTTTTTTTTTAATGTTTATTTTTGAGAGAGAGAAAGAGACAGGACGTGAGTGGGGGAGGGCAGAGAGAGAGGGAGACACAGAATGAGAAGCAGGCTCCAGGCTCCAAGCTGTCAGCACAGCCTGACGCAGGGCTCCAGCTCCTGGGCCACATGATCATGACCTGAGCCTAAGGCCGATGCTCAACTGACTGATCCACCCAAGGTGCCCCTCTCTCTATCTGCCTTATAATAAGTTTGAAGAAACATTTTTTTAAGTCTGAATTTTAATTATGCCTTCCATGTTGTCTTCTAATATGTGCCTTTATCCCCTGTATATCCCATAAATTGGTATTTGGATCTAGAACTTGATTGAATTTAGATACGATTCTCTGGCAACAATACTTCACAGAAGTGTTACCTACTTGCAACACGATTGCTTTTCATGATGTTAGTGATATATCATTTTTTAAAGTTTAATGCTTGCTAACTGTCTTATCTGCAACTTCTTGGAGGACATCTCATTGTAGCCCCAAATACATGGGAGCACATGGCACATACATGTGGAGCAATTAGAGGAAAACACAACCCATTATGTAATGAGGGTTAAATTCCGTGGTGCTGATTCTACCTGCCCTAGGATTTTCAGAAAGGAAAGGGACAGCCAGAGCTTGACTCATGTTGGAGGCACATGAATGGATGGTGTGCCCATGGAGGAGTGGGCCTGGAGAAGGGTTCCCAGTCCATCACACCCATGGCCCTGCAGCCTGGTCTCCTGAACATAACCTGGGAACCCAAAAGAGTCTTCAGAGGAGGAGTGATGTTCAGCAAAGCAAATTTTGCTTCCTTGTCTTAGTTTGTATTCCCCCAAATAGACTCTGGCTATTCCAATGAGGGCAGGACTGGCAGATTCCTTTTAGTTCAATTTCCTATTAATTTTCTGTGAATTCTTAACATTTAATAGCCCTTACATAGTAGCTGTCAACCCCCCACCCCCCATCCCGTACCACCTTTCCAACCTAAGGCAGCTAGTTTTCCTTTAGTCAGATTTAAATCCCTCTTCATGCATCTTGAACAGTGGCAGTGAAGAGTGAGTTTTCCCTCCAGTACCTCCAATTCACAGATGAGGGAAAGAGAGAAGGGAAGAGGAGAGACTGCTTGGGGAGTACTGAGAGACGGGGGAAAGAGAAAGAGGATGGAAGTAACTGGGTGGGGAGGATGACAGAGAAGGACCCAGACAAACATGAAAGCAAACAGTCGGACTGGCTGGAGAGGAGGCACCTGGTTACTGTGTTTACTCAGTTGCTTCCATGCACATCTGCTTCCTTCCCCTGTACAAAAAGAGAAACAAAGTGCTGTTATTACCCTCTTTTCTCTTCATACATACTCTTTCCTGGAGTACCTTTCCATGTCCTGTGCTTTAACTATGTAGATTCCTTAAACCCTGTATCTTTGGTTTATCTTCTAGACCAGATACATTTTTGTCTCTCCATTGGGTATTCCCACATTAATACCCCATTTATATTTAGGGGCAGACATTGTTTGTCTTCACCTACCTCTGCTATAGGGGTTGGAAAAACAAACTATGTACTTTCCTAACCACCCTAGAGGCTAGGTGACTATGTGACACAGTTCTGGCCAATGGGACATAGCAGAGTTCTACTAGAGGCTTCTAGGAAAGATTTTGCTTTATTGGTAAGAGACACAGGTGTATTTGATACCCCCATTCTTCTTTTTATCTGGAATTATGACCTAAGGCCTGGGCCTTTGGCAACCATATTGTAATCCCAGAAGGAAGGCCAGGAGAAACACACATTCTAGTTCTGACTTTGTTCAGCTACTAAGTTTAGGTCAATCATTCTGATTTTTTTATTTTGTTAGGAAAAAAAATCCCTATTTTCATAAACCACTCTTTGTTAGGTTTTCTATTATTTGCTGTCAAAACTATGCCTAACCAAACAAGTTGATACTCAATTTGTCTCAAATGGACTTCATCTTCCTTAGCCTTCTACTCCATTGGTTTCTCCTCCTTACTCCTATTTTATTGACACTACTCTAATTCTCAAAACTTTGACCTTTCCTGTGGCCCTTTTTACCTCCAACCAGACACCACTTCTTCTCTTGGCCTTTATATTCTACTACATTATTTCAGGGCCTCATCATCTGGATCTGGATCTGGATCCTCTCATTGTTTCTCTCTTCCAATTTGGAACATGTGATATATTCAAATCAGCTTTATTTTAGGGTCAGCCAGATCTGTATTCAAATTCTGTCACTCTCATCTTAGCCATGTGATCTTAGTTAAATTATTAATCTTTCTGAACTTCTGTTTCCAAATCATTAAATTAGATTACAAAGACCAAGTATATGGTATGTTGAGATTTGTGGGCTAATGCAAGTAGAGCTCCTGGTCCTAAGTAGAGAGCATAGTGTAGGGGTTAAGAGTTTGGGAACCATTCTAGTTTTGATTTTTTTTAAGTTTATATATTTATTTTGAGAGAGAGAGAGATAATGCATGGGATGGGACAGAGACAGAGGGAGAGAGAGAATTCCAAGCAGTCTCCATGCAGAACCTGATGCAGGGCTCACACTCACAAGCCATGAGATCATGACCTGAGCCAAAATCAAGAGTTGGATGCTTAACCAACTGAGCGATCCAGGCACCCCTCTAGTTTTGATTTTATTAGTGATGTAATGTTAGGCAAGTTATTCAATCTAGCAGTTGCTTTATAGATTCCTCAGGATTTTCTATATACACAGTCTTGTTATCTGTGAATACTGGAAGTTTTACTTATTTTTTCTGATCTTTATGTCTTTTATCATTTATTTTCTTGCCTTATTGCATTGGCTAGGATTGCCAGGACAAAGTTGAACAGAGGGTTGCGAATGAACTTCCTTGAATGAATTTCCTTGAAAGGAAATACTCCTTTTTCTTCTATTTTCTTCTTTCCTCTATTTTAAAAAGAGATTATGCAATGTTGATGTTATTTCTTTTAAAATGTTTTATAGATATCATCTGGCCAAGAGTTCTCCTTGTAAGAAGTTTTTGTTTTTTGGTTTTTAAAATTTTTATTTTATTTTATTTTATTTTATTTTATTTTATTTATTTATTTATTTATTTATTTATTTTAACGTTTTTTTATTTTTGAGACAGAGAGAGACAGAGCATGAACAGGGGAGGGGCAGAGAGAGAGGGAGACACAGAATCGGAAGCAGGCTCCAGGCTCTGAGCCATCAGCCCAGAGCCCGATGCGGGGCTCGAACTCACGGACCGCGAAGTTGTGACCTGAGCTGAAGTTGGACGCTCAACCGACTGAGCCACCCAGGCGCCCCTAAAATTTTTATTTTAGAGACAGAGAGAGAGTGCAAGTGGGGAAGAGGGACAGAGGGGGAGGGAGAGAGAGAGAATCCCAAGCAGGCTCCACACTTAGTGCAGAGCCGAACATGGGGCTTGATCCCACAACCCTGGGATCATGACGTGAGCCAAAATCAAGAGTCAGATGCTCAACTGACTGAGCCACCCAGAAACTAGCCCTAGAGAGGGCTAGTCAGAGTTTCTATTTCATCTTGTATCAGTTTTGATGAGTTGTTTCAAGGAATTTATATGACAATGTCAGATAGCAATAAGAGAAGCAAAGGAAAACAAAGCAAAGGAAACTTAGGCGTGATGTTATTTTACAGAGGGTGGTGAGGTCTTTCTGAAAAAGCATCTGATTCAAGACCTTGAATGAACTGAGAGGCCACCTAGTATGAATTCAAATCAGTGTAATCCACGCTTTACTAAATAGGTGAGTGAGGTATTTTAGTGCCTGTGATAAGGGCACAAGCTGAATAAATATGATACTACTATTTTATTTGGTAACCAGGCCTTATTTTGAGAAAGTGTCTTATATAGTATGTTAGTGTCTATAGTATTATTTTGGTATTATACAGAAGCAATATGTACTACAGATAAAGATAATTTCAGAAAATGGTGAAAGGGATAAATTTTCAAATTTTGGTTTATCCTTTAAATACTATTATTTAAAGCTATTTGAAATACTGTCCACTTTAGGTATTTTTTTTAAATAATAATTTTTGAAGAAAAAGAAAACTATCCCAGGAGAACTGATGAATGTAATATGGATCAGGAAAAATATGATTATTTAAATGAGGTTAAAAGGATATTGGGGGTTCCTGGGTGCCTCAGTCGGTTAAGCGTCTGACTCTTGACTTCTGCTCAGGTCATGATCTCATGGTTTGTGGGATTGAGCCCTGCATCAGGCTCTGCACTGACAGCGCGGATCCTGCTTGGGATTCTCTCTCCCTCCCCCTCTGCCTTTCTCTGGCTCGTGCACGCCCTCTCTTTCTATCTTTCTCTCTCTCTCTCTCTCAAAAAAAACCAAAAACCAAAAAACAAAAAACCTTAAAAAAAGGATATTGTGTATGTGCTTTTGACTGGATGCTGACATTTGACTGATAGGGTATCAACATCCCCATCCTAGTGATAAGAGTTTTGGGTTTCATAGTTAGCCAGTTTAGTTTTATCAGTGATGAATTTGTGTGGTACCTCTGTGGGGTCAGTGCTCTCTAAAACAGGCTTCTCAGATAACTATACCAGAGCAAGAAAATGGTCCTGGGTATTTAGAAATCCCAACAGTTTCTCGTTTTGAGGATTTGTTTGCTATCTTAAACAACTCTTCTGTCATTATTCCACCATCTGCCTTTTGATAATGTTTCTTTATTGAATTCTTATCATATTTTTTTCGTCAACTAATTAAATGATATGGTAATATGTTTGTAAATTTTTTCTTGTCAAAAATTGAAGACAATTTGAAAATAGTCTCTGTGGTGATGCAGTGGACTCATAAATATTCCCTGATGGTATTTAAAGACCTGATTTGTAGAGTTAGAACTATCCAGTCAGTAACCAGGTTTTACATTTTACTTACTGAAAACAATTCAAATACTTAGACCAGGAGTCTCTGTTTAATTATCCAGATCATCAGAGCATAGACAGGAGAGCCCTCTATTGATACAAAAAGGTGCAATTACAGAAAAATAGCAAGGAGATCATATAACAAGGCAGCTATGTGTAGAAGGCAGACTTCTGAAGCATGGCCAGACTTGGATGCCAACTGGTTGAATGGGAGTACAATTTTATTGTGCTTTTTTATATCCTTGTGCTGTAACTGTACATTATCAGCTTGTGAATGCACCTTATCTTTTCCTCAATTGAATTTCACATTATCTCTGTTACTTTGCTTCCTACCTTTTCAGTACTTCTTTGGATATTTATCTTAACAGCTTTACAGGTTCATTTTAGAACTCAACATTCAACAAATTATGCATCATCACTTTTAGGGAAAGAGTGTAAGTATTAGGGAGAAGGGAGAGTGAGGAGTAATAAAATAAGACAATAGGATGGAATGATTTTTTAAATGCAGGAAAGTATTTTAATAAGTGGAATAGCATTTGAATCTATTTCTTTTGAATTGACACAAGCAACCCAGGCATAAAGTTGATGTGGTGTGCTCAATTGTACTTATTTCTAGGATTACATAGATCTCACGGTTTGTAAGTTTGAGCCCCGCATTGGGCTCTGTGCTGACAGCATGGAGCCTGCTTTGGAACCTCTGTCCCCCCTCTCTCTGCCCCTCCCCCGTGCTCTGTCTCTCTCAAAAATAAATAAACATTAAAAAAAAAAAAAGAAAATCAATAAAAGCCCACTGACATTTAGATGCTAAAACAGGTATGTGAGACAGCAGCATAGCTCCTTAGTGTGACATGTGACATGGCTGCTACTGCCCCCATCTCCTTCTCTTTCCTTGGTTTGTGAGAGCTGTTGCTGACTTGCAGCTGAGAGCTGACAATACACACATCCCCTGCTTCTTTCTGAGAGTGCTCCCAGTTGGCATGTATTAACATGTCTTTCTTCTTCCCAGAAGAAATTGACAGGAGCTCATGAAATGTAATGTACTGTGATTTATACTATATTTTAATTGGGGTCAAGCCAAAGAATTTCTGCCTTATAAATGTTAACTTACTTTTACAAACCCTATCACTGGGAATTAAATGGTCATAACATTTTGGTGTGTTTTCCTACAGTATTTTTTCTGAGTATGTTTTTAACTTGTTTGAGCTCACATTTAAGATTTCAGGCCTCTTAAAATGAACATTACAGGATGGTCATTTTCCTAGGTTACTAAAACTCTTTACAAATATAATTTTTATTGGCTGAAATGATATGGATCATACAGCTTAAGTTTTTCCTTGTTTTTGGGCAAGAAAGACATTTAAAAATTGTTGCTGTTTTCAATACTGCTATAACCTTTTTTTTTTTTTTTAACTTTTTTTTTTTTATTTTTTTTTATTTTTTATTTTTGGGACAGAGAGAGACAGAGCATGAACCGGGGAGGGGCAGAGAGAGAGGGAGACACAGAATCGGAAACAGGCTCCAGGCTCCGAGCCATCAGCCCAGAGCCTGACGCGGGGCTCGAACTCACGGACCGCGAGATCGTGACCTGGCTGAAGTCGGACGCTTAACCGACTGCGCCACCCAGGCGCCCCGATACTGCTATAACCTTTTACATTAAGTTTTTCCCATGTTTTAGGTTATTTCCTTAGGTTAGAGATACCCAAAGGACTAAATTAGTTAATGTATGTGAAGAGATTTAAGATTTTTGGTATATATTTTCAAATTGCTTTTCATAAAGACAAGAAGATAGTGGGACACCTGAGTGGCTGAGTTGGTTAAGCGTCCAGCTCTTGGTTTTTGGCTCAGGTCGTGACCATGTGCTTCGTGAGATCGAGCCCTGTGTCGGGCTCTATACTGGCAGTGTGGAGCCTGCTTGGGATTCTGTCTCCCTCTCTCTGCCACCTCCCTATTCTCTTTCTCTCAAAATACACAAATAAACTTTTTTTTAAAAAGATAATAAGTACCATTATCCATATTTTACAAATAAGGAAACTGAGTTTGGAAAAATTATATTGTCCAAAGTCACACAGCTGGTAAGTACCAGGGACCAATATGGGATGAAACCCTATTCTCTTTTGACTATAATGGTGTTTAAGTATGTTCTTTGGCATATTAATAGGTAGTGCAATGAAAAGAAGACTCATGATAAAAAATTTTTTATCAAGCTATCAAAATGTTGAGTTAAAAATAATTAAGATCTTTTTAAAGGTCCTCACAGCCCTGGACATCACTGCGATGATGATCTGTGGCTGTAAAACACTGGAGGATTGTGTGCTCCAGTCTCTCTTCCTTAGCCCTTTGCTTCCTCACTGCACTCTGTCTTGCCTCCCTGTGCCTGCTTTGAGTGCCTCAGTGCCCTGGGGTTGCTGGAATGACAGTCTCCTGTAACTCTTACCGTTAACACTGCTCTTCCCACCCTGAGTGAGCTTCTAGAGACCATGTGAGGAGCCACTGTCCACCCCCTGGATTTGCCCAGGTAATCCCTAGTGGATTGTTTCTTGTCTTCCTCTCTGTCTAGTCTTTTTGAGTTGACATTTTCCCCCTGAGCTCTGTCTTGTACCTCCCTCAAAGGTTAATGTCTCATAATAGGACAAGTAGGATAGATGTGTTGGCCCACACCTGGAGGCAGACACAGAATGAAAGGGTACTGCCCTATATTTCTCTTCCTTTATCTTGTATCTTTTTCTTTAGAGTCTTACAGTCACAAACTCCCTAACAATTGATAAAGTAATTTGAGCTAATGTGTTCAAGAGTTTAACATTTAAAGGTTACCTAGAGATGTCAAAGCTTTAACCTAAAGGAAATTAAGATGAAACTCACACAATGAGAGTATTTGCCTGGTGGTTCTTTTTGTCACATTGTCCAGATGTGCACCATCTAATGTAGCCCTAATCCTAGCAGGTCTCCCAGGATGTACCATCTCTTGTGCATTTTGTCTCGTTAAAGGTTTTCTGTACATGGTTTCTAAATTACAAGAACCTCAAGTTACTCAGAGTGCTGAAAACCTGATGAAATCTTCAAGTTGATGAGGCTGATCTGTTTTAGAACACAAGATTAATTTTTAGATATACAACAATAAACAAATGGCTGAAAGCCAAACAGTATCATTATCTATAGTGAGTCTTCAGTTATCTAGCATCGTAAATTTTATACAGATTTATTTTTATTAAACCTTCAAACTTGACGTAATTTAATAATTCTGGTAGAAATGGTATTTAATGGTATTCACAAGTGACATTTAATATGATTGCTTTTCTAAAGCATACTGAATATAATTTTTCTTTTACTTGGTGATTGAGGCTCAGTGTACTGAATATAAATTGGTATCCTGTGCTATAATGTGATTTTGAAGTATGTGGATGATTTGTTTCAGCACCAAATACCTCTGTGTTGTTTTCTTCCTTTTTTTTTTTTTTTAAAGCCTGCTTTTGTTTCCTTTGCCTGACTCTTCTTCCCTGATGCCCAGAAGCTGTCACTCCTTGCTTGCTGCCCTGTAGTGTCTGTCCTGTCTCCTTCCCTTGCACAAACATGATATCCTCCTTGTAAGCCTTTGGATTTAGAATCTAGGTTATCAAAGTTTATTGGAGCTGTACGTATAGTACAAGGATACCTACTGTGCCCCTGAGGATTTCTCTTCTGAGCAAAGTGTATACATTTCAGAGTTTTAATATTGTAAGGCCTCCATTTTGGTTATATAAAGCCTTTTAAACTTATTTGCTATATCATCTCACTTCTATGATTTTTTTCTTAATAACTGAGATTTCTGGATAAATATCTTTTGAATAGTTGAGGCATTACTGTAAAAAGATTAATTCCTTCATTCAGCAAATATTTATTGAATACTTAGAAAACACCTTCTAGGTGCTTAGGATTCTTTAGGTAAGCAAGAGAAGATCCCTGCTCTCTGAGATCTTACATTTTAACAGAGGAAATAGATGAAAAAATAGTAGATATAATAAATAAGTTACATGTTCTGTTTGAAAGTAATATGTGTTATGGAAAAAACACAATGAAAATAAATAAGAGATCAAGAGTACTAGTGGGAGTGGTGAAGATTGTAATATTAAGTAGGTTGGTCAGAATATGGTGCATTGGGAAATTGTGACTTAAGCGAAGAGGCGAGGGAGTCAATCAAGCATATGTTTCGGATGAGAATATCCTGGCAATAGGAATAGCCAGTGTAAAGACCCTGGGGTTGGTCATGTGTGGATTGCTCAAGGAACAGTAAGGAGGCTATTGTGGCTAGACTGTAGTGACCAAGGGAAAGATTAGGAAAGGAAGTCTGTAGAGAATGAGGGCAGATCATATAGGGACTTGAGAGCTATTATAAAAGCCTCAGCCTTTACTTAGAGTGAAATAGGGAGCCACTGAAGGGTTTTGAGCAGAGGAATGATCTAACCTGACTTTCATTTTTACAGAATTACTATGATCACAATGTTAAGAAGATGGTGTGGGGGAGGGGACAATGGTGGTAAAAGGGAGACTATTAGGAAGCTATTGTAATCCAGGAGAGAGGTGATGGTGGTTTGGACCAGAGTGACAGCAGTGAAGATGATGAGAAGAAGTAGGAAGCATTTGGGAAGTAGAACCAGTAGGACAGGAAATGAGTGTGGGAATGTGTGAGAAAGAGTAGTCAAGGATACTTTGAAGGTTTTTGGCCTGGGAAGTTGGAAGGATTGTAGAGCCATCTGTTATGATGGAGAAGGCTAGATTTAGGGTATATTTAAAGGGAATGAGGAGTTCAATTTTCAACAATTTGAGTTTGAGATGTCTATTAGACATTCAGCTGGAGATGTTGACTGGAAATTTGATATGTGACTCTGGAGCTTAGAAGAGCAGTCTGAGCTGGAGATATAAATTTGGGAATCATTAGTGCATAGATGATATTTAAAGCCATGAAATAGAGAAACATCAGGAAGTGAGTGTTAAAAGAGGACCAAGGATTAAGCACTGCCATCTTCTAACAAGAATTCGGGGGGAAAGGGAATGACCAGCAAAAGAAGCTGAATAAGAGTGACCAATGAAGTAGGAGGAAAACAACAAAATGTGGAGTAGTGGGGAATCTGGCTGGTTCAGTTGGTAGAGCATGCAACCCTTGATCGCAGGGTCATGAGTTCAAGCCCCAGTTTGGGTGTAGAGCCTACTTAAAAACAAAAACAAAACAAAACAAAACAAAAAAATAAATAAATAAATAAAACACGTAATATGTCTTGAGAGTCGAGCGAAGATGTTTTCAAATATTCAGATAGTTCATGTCATGTTGACAAACATGAGGAAGAAGAAAGACTATAACCTGGGTTTGCATTTGAAGTTTTGTATCTCACAGATGACATAGCCAACAGGTCTACTTTTCTACCCTGGTTGACAGTTGGGAGGGTTGCAGACTCTGTGCCAGGTCTCTTGGAATGTTGTTGTGAGGAAGATAGGAGGACTGAAAACAAAAATAAAATAACTCACCCATAAAGTGCAGGGCAAATGCAAATCCTGTGGCCTAAACTAGAATGAGATCATCTGCCTAAAATGTGGGTAAATGGGAAAGCCCATGTAAAGAAAGATGAAAAATCAAGGTATAGAGGTGCAGAGGACAAGAGGTAGGATAGCTTGAATGTAGTTATGAAAACATAGGGTGTTATTTCTCCCTAACAGATGGAGGAAAGAACAGGGAGTCAACATCACCGTGATAAATACTGAACAGCAAGGAAGCAAACTATCACAGCTGAGGCATGCAGGCTGCTGTGAAACTCAGAAGTGATATTATCAATAAAGCCAGAGTTGGCAAGTATTTAACAAATAAACAACATATGGCTCATTGGTTGCCATGTCCCTGGAAACATCTCCTCTCAGGAGAAAGTGTGCCTCTGTAAATGAGTTTCTAGTTGGTGCACATTGCTTTTGATACATATGGCAGTTGTGAAATTATAACTACCCAGTGTACCTAAGCAAAAATGCTGCTAAAAAGACATCTATACAGTTCTGACTCTGGACAAAGGGACTCAGTTCTTCCTATTTCTTCCATTAAGTACAACTATAAACCTAGGCATAATATATAAAATAAACAGGAAAAGACTCTGAAAGGTGGAGAGAAGAAGGCATACTGGTTTGGGACTTCTCTTTCTGAAGAAGCCATAATAGTGAGTTCCTTGAGTTTGCTTTTTGTCTCATATATTCCAGGATCCTGGAGTAGATAGCAATCCAGAAATGCCAAAGGACACAGGTCCAAAAAAAAAAAAAAATCTTTGACAAAAGTCTGTTTTTTTGAGGACAAAGGAGTAGCCTAGTAAGATAGAACAAGTTTTAGATAATCTTTGCCCTACTTTAACCAAACACCACAGAAAACACTGCAGTCTCACTTCCACCTTCATGGGTGAAGACTGAGTGTGGAGCCTAAACTTTGACCCTTGCCTAACTGTAATGAAGCAGCCCTTCCCACCTGGATTTAAAGCAGCATAAAAATGCTTCAGTGAGCAATTATGAACATACTTGAAACAAATGAAAAACAATGTGTAAGCAAAAAAGACCTAGCAAATAAATACAAGAAATAAACAAGAACCAAAAGGATATTTTAGAACTGAAAAACACAACAACTGAAATTAAAATTTCAATGGATGGCTCAACAGTAGAATGGATATGACAGAGGGCAGAGTCAGTGAACTTGAATGTACAGTGATAGAAATTATCCAGTTTGAACAACAGAGAGAAAATAGACTGAAGAAAGAAAACACTCAGGGGCCTATGAAACTTTTGTTAGATCTTAACAAAAGATCTAACATTCTTGTCCATTGGTATCTTGGAAGGTGAGGAGAGAGTGGGCTTAAAAAGTACTAGAAGAAACAATTTACCAAAGAAAATTACTAGAAGAAAATTTACCAAATTTTGCAAAAGAAATATGCCTACAGATTCAAGAAGCTGAGTGAATCAGGTAAGATAAACCCAAAGAAATCCATGCTAATGTAATCAAACCTCAGAAAATTAAAGACAAATTAAAAATATTTAAAATTCCTGAGAGAATTGATACCTTATTTAGGGGGCAAACCAATGAGAATGGTGATTTCTCATCAGAAATCATGGAACCCAGAATGAAATGGAACAACATTTTCCCAGTGTTTAAAGAAAAAGAACTGTCAATCCAAAATTCTGTACCCAGTGAAAATAGCCTTCAGGAATGAAGGGGAAATCAAGACGTTCTCAGATAAAAGAAAACTGTGAGGATTTGTCATCAACAGATATACTCTCAAAGAATGACTAAAGGAAGCTGAGAAAGGAAGGAATCTTGGCATATTAGGAAGGAAGACAGAACAATGGAAAGAGTAAGAATGTGGAGCATAGGAAAGAAAGGAGATTGAATTAAACCTGTATAGCCTACAAAACAAATGATCTTGGAGATCAGTAGATACTAGGATGATAACTCTTTTTTTTAAGTTATTTATTTATTTTTGAAAGAGAGAGAGAGAGACAGCAGGGGAAGGGTAGAGAGAGAGGGAGAGAGAGAATCCCAAGCGGGCTCTATGCTGACAGCCAACAGCCTGGAGCCTGACATGGGGCTCCATCTCACGGACTGTAAGGTCATGACGTGAGCTGAAATCAAGAATCAGATGCTTAACTGACTGAGCCACCCAGGCATCCCTAGGATGATAAAGCTTAATACAAGTTCCCTCCTATTTCCACTGGCTTTGTAAAACACACTGATTTCTTCTATGTGTCAGAACCCCATCTTTTAAAGAAGCCACCCCAAAATGTTCTTGCATTGCCTACTTGGGGTACAAGAATGACATTAAATGATGTGTGTGTGCAGCCTCTTCTGTTTCCTGTCTTGTATCTAGAAATTCTCCCTCTTTTGTAATCCAGCCACCCCATATGTAAGCTTACCTACTCAGGTATAGACTACCCTCACCGTGACTCTGTTGTTTCTCCTGCCAGATTCTGATAAAGGTTGTACTTTCATCACTGAAAACTCTTTATGGAGTCTCAAAAGTGGTTAAAAATAAGTTTTTTGGTCAAGGAGTATCTCTTCCATTCAGCCCCCATTTTCATACTCCCTCTTTAGCTGATAATTATTAATTATTATCAGTTATTAATGATTTGGGATATTATTTATTTATTTTTTTAATGTTTATTTTTGAGAGAGAAAGACAGAGAGAACAAACAGGAGAGGGACGGAGAAAGAGGGAGACACAGAATCTGAAGCAGGCTCCAGGCTCAGAGCTGTCAGCACAGAGCCTGATGCGGGGCTCAAACCCATGAACTGCGAGATCATGACCTGAGCTGAAGTGGGATGCATAACTGACTGAGCCACCCAGGTGCCCTGATTTGGGATTTCTAGAACCCCAGAGGCTGAATTTGTCTGTATAGTGAAGCCTTCTGTCTGGGACTAGAGCTCCAGCTGTCCCCCATCAGAGATAGAAGACAGAAGAAGAGATGGCCAGCAATGGACACTCCCAGCTGGTGGATGATAATTACATTCCCCCCTGGCCTCAGGTTCCCCATATATCTTCTTTGCATTTGGACCCTGCCACTGTCTAACTCAAGATCATGGATAGGAATCACATGGTGTAAATTGGGGAGTGGACATCTTTGCATGTGTCTATAGTTGATATGCAGATAGAGAAGGGAGGAGTTGACCAATGATGCAACATTGGCTCTAGACCTGGGAGCTTCTGCCATGAGTGACTATGGGTTACACAGTGAGGTAACAACATTTCTGTGGGACCATGGAGGCCAGTGTACTGTTATGAGAGTCGAATGGTAAATTCAGCATTGCCTTAGAGTTATTAAAGAAAACAAGGCTTTAACTTATTTTTTGTTTTTTTTTAACCAAGATCTCCAAGATGAGAAGATAGCATGATCATGTAGATGGCAAAGTAAACCTTGTTCTAGCTGGAGGAACAGTTGGATTAAGATTAAGTCCTCAAATCCCAAAACCTCACTAATGCCTAAAGCCTACCTCAATAGTGTATACCTTCTTCTGCACCATAATGTCACCATACAAGCCATTTTCTTTCTCTTCCCTCACACAGAAACAAGGAAATAGTTTTTTAAGGCATCCTTTATAAAACCTTTACGCTATGAATATTAATCCATTAACCTTACATCAAGCAATGTGTTATGTGTGACTCTGATGCTGAGGCTCATTCCTGAGAAAAGAACGGAGAATACACCATTATGGAAGTTACCTGGAACACAGACACTGAATGAGTAGTCAGAGCAGCATTTACTATAATGTTCCCTTTGCTGTGAAGGACCAGATTAGGCTATGAGAACATACACAGGGTGGTCCTGAGTCTCAGAAATCAGATCAGATTTCCTCGGAGTAGGTGGGGTGAAAGCAGTAAACTCCATTTATGCAGGAATACATAAAATGTGAATTGATTATTTTGACTCCGTGATATATATGGATTAGGAAAAAGAGACCTGCAAATTTCTATGACTAGATAACACAGGCAGATCTTTTGAAATTTGTTATAAAGGAATTTGTTATAAAGAATTAATGTCGGGGCTTGGACTACCTTGGTAGCTCAGTCAGTTGAGTGTCTGACTGCGGCTCAGGTCATGATCTCAGTTTGTGGGTTTGAGCCCCGTGTTGGGCGCTGTGCTGACAGCTCAGAGCCTGGAGCCTACTTCAGATTCTGTGTCTGCCTCTCTCTCTGCTCCTCCTCCACTCTCACTCTGTCTCTTTCTCTCTCAAAGATAAATAAACATTAAAATTGAAAAAAAGAATCAATGTTTACTTTTATGTTTTTATGTAATGAAAATATTGTCCAATTTGTCCTTTTTTAAACCTTTATATGTTGATGTATGTGCTAAAGTTTGAATGTATACATATTCCTATTTCTTTTTTGGTATTTTTTGATCATGCTAATAAATTAGTGGAAATACTACTCCACTTGTAAAAACTAACTTCCATTTCATGACCATTACTACTCAAGACTTCCTTGTTCACCAGTAAACACGCTTTGTCTCCTTACATACTTCCTAAACAAAGTAGATAAAATTTTATTTGATGGTTGAATCAACATGGAACCTGGAGAAGTACTATCCGCCAAATCTTATAACTCTGTGGAGATTGGTGAATTCCTTGCCTTTACTTTGTTTGGCTTTACAACGGAAATTCAGTCAAACAATGGTAGATGAGATGGTGATGAGATAAGATATAGGTGGAAGATCTGATCTCACTTGTCCAATAAAAGGACAGCAGCTAGTCCAGGTCCTGCTAGATACAGCTGGGGTCTTTACATCATATGCCTATGGAGAAGTTAATTTAAGATCATCTTAAATTAAGAGCATGGCTGAACTCCAGAAAGTATTGACCTGTCCCTTTCTCAAGGATGCCATTAGGGAGCTGTACTCTATGATGTGTGGATGCAGCATCTGTCTAAGGTATGTTCCTTTTTGGTCATGGAGACTGACAAAAAGCTCAGTCTGTCCAGAGTGCTTTCATTTTCATGGAAGAAGCAAATCCATGAACACTTTGCACTGGGCGATTTGGTCAGCATTATCAGAGTTGGAGCCAGCAATGAGCAAGGGTCTGAGCATTTGCTCTGGAATGGTGAATTTCTATGTAACCATGTATTCATTTGTATAGCTGCTGCAACAAATTGCCACAAAGTGGGTGGTTTAAAACAACAGTATTGCCTCACAATTTTGAAGTTAATAGTTCAAAATCAAGGAGTCTGCAAGGCTATGCTTCCTCTAAAGGTTCCAGGAGAAGATCCTTTGTTGCTTCTTTCTAGCTTTGGTAGTTGCCAGCAATCCTTGGCATTCCTTGACTTGCACTGCACCCCTCCAGTTTCTGCCTCCATTGTAACACGGCCTTCTTTTCTCTGTGTCTGTTTCTGTGTGCCTTCTCCTTTTCTTATAAGGACATCAGTCATACTGGATTTAGAGTCCACTGTAGTCCAGGCTAACCCTATTCTAACTAATTACATCTGCAAAGACACTATTTCCAAATAGGGTCACATTCTGAGTTCCAGGTGGACTAAATTTTTGAAAGAGAGTATTCAATCTAGTACAGGCAGTGAGAGCAAAACTCAGAAAAGAATTGACCTATTCCATTTGTCCAAACTATTCTGAGGACCTCTGTTTAATATTCTGCAAACCCAACTTGTACTTCACTTGTTCCAGGAGAGAGAGAACCAGGATGGTCTTTTAGTCTCCAGTGCCTTGTCATCTCTTGGATCCAGAGGATACAGATGAACATGGCCCTGGGGAGGCTGGTAGCTGAGATTAAAGTGATTATGCCCATGCTGAGTATGTGCTGCTGGGTGATGAAATCCTACGTGTATGTGAAGTCTTGGTCCAGCCGTGGCAATGACTTCCTCATATTTTGAAATGACACATCTGAGGAGTGTCAGATGTGGGTATGTCTAGCAAAGTCAACCAGAGAACCTGGTGATGTTGATGCCTACTGCTTGTGCACTGGGTTCCCTTGTCTTACATTCTGACTGCCACTGTGAGCAGGTAGAAGTGGGAGAGATAGCTGAGTGGGCTGTTGATGTTTTGGGGGGAATCTGCATATTGTTAAGAAACTTTCTGTAATCTTCAGACCTTGGTTTCTGGATTATGAGCATCAGGGGAGGACATCAAGTAGTTGTCACTTCTGAACTCTGTGCATAGCCAGACTTGCAGAAGGTCAGGGTTTTCCTGGACTGTGATCTGAAGGCCATTTTGTGTTTCAGTGCTATATGTGGATTATTAGAGTTCTTGTACCTTATCATTTCTAATTTTAAAAAGATTTTTTTGCAGATTTGTTATAGCTTGTATTTTAGTTCAGTTGGGGAAATGAATTCTCCGTTTTATTTATATGTCTATCAAAAACAGCTTTATTGAGGTAGAAGGTCACACAATAAAGTACACACATCTAAATTATGCAATTTGGTAAATTTTTGCTTATGTATCACTTGTGAAACGGTTGCCACAATCAAGATAGTGAACATATGCCTCACTCCTAAATTCTCCAGTGCCTCTTAATATCTGCTTTTGTCACTAGAGATTAGTTTGCATTTTTTAGAGTTTCATACAAGTAGAATCATTTAATAGTAGTCTTTTGTGGATGGCTATTTTCACTCAGCATAATTGTTTTCAGATTTACTAATGTTGTATGTAGCAACAGCTTATATCTTTTTATTTCTGATTAGTATTCCATTGCATGGGATATACAGAACTGGTTTCTTCAAACATTCGTTGATGGACATTGGAATTATTCCCAGTTTGGGGGCTGATACAAATAAAACTGCTGTGAACATTCCTGTGAAAAATGTAATAGACAAGGAGTCCATAAAGAAATGCAAAAATAAAGTGTGTATACCGAAGGACTCATACTGTTCTCATTTTTCAACAGAAGTTGCTCTGGCAAAGGTTACCTGTGAACTAGTTATTGGTAAATCCAGGTAACCTGGGTACGTCCTTATGTGACATTACCTCTGTGGTCTTCTGCTCCTGCAGATCCCTCCACCCTCAGCTCCCATCGATTTTTCTTCTAGCTCTCCTGTAGCCTATACGAACTCATTCCCTGTCTTCATGCTAGTGCCTATGTGTGGGTTTCCTCATTTTTCTTTCAATAAATCCTTTCTTTCATGTTTCAAACTTCTTGTCGCTGATTGCTGGTTTCTTTTTATTTTCCCCTGTTGGTGTTTGATATTCACAGATAGCTGACTTTGAGATAAAATTTTAAAAATTCTCACATCTTCCATGTCTATGGACCCTTACTTCTAAGGTGTTGAAAAAAAAAAGTTGGCAACATGACCACTGTTATCTTTGTTTTCTGAGAAAGCAGAAAGAAAATAGTGTTCTCTGGGGTTCAATTTTCAGCTTGGTCTTCTTATTAGGTAATTTTCTCTGAACCATTTCGTATTCCTCATGGATTTAACTATGCGTCTGCTGGAACTCTCAGGTTTGAATCTGCAGCCCAGCTCTGCCAACCCTCAGGCTTCCTGATAGTTCTATTGTTATCTGTCCTTAAGATGTATGTTGTTGAAAATTCACAACCAAGTATTGTTTGTTTGTTCATGTGTTTATTTTTAACTCTCAGTTACTCTTCATGTCAATATATGTTTAATCTACACCATTATAACTATTTGGGGGACCTAATTTCTGCTCCTGTTTTCATCCAACTGCTTGATAAAAAAATCACATTAACCCCTGTCTGTCAGCCAGTTCAGCCATGCCTTTTGAAGATAGGTCAGTTTGTTGTTTGATGGAATTGTCTGTTGGAGCACCTCTTTTCAGTTTGTCTCTCTTTTTCTGCCAAGAACAGATTTGGACACAGCTATGGGGTAGTGTGTTTTACCCACTTTTTTCTTTTACATGGGTTTTACCTTTCAAGACAATTCTGAAGCCATCCTCGAGGAAAGCTACAAGCAATTTCTGCATTTTCTTGTTTGGTTTTGGTTTGGATTGTTTTGCTTCCAGCCAAGTCTGCTGCCTTTAGCTTCAAAAAATTCTGGCAACTTTCCTTCAAAACATGCATAATTGCATATTGTTATACGAGTCATATTTTTACATAGTTATAGGATTTTCCCAGGCAAGATATAAAAAGGTTTGGGCTCATGTGTATCTCCCCAAAGACAAAGCGTATCTGAAATAGACATATAAACACATCTTCATGCTTTTTAGATCTACTTTTGTGCATACCCCCAAATAACGTCTGTGGTCTGGGTGTGCCAGCATCTTTACTGTTAGGTTCGTCGTGGAAAGCTTAAAGGGTAACATGAGGTGCCACAGTCCTCAGTGATTCCTGTTGTTTTGATGCATGAATTTTTTATTGACTGGGACAGAATGTATGCGCTGCTTGTGCACAGATGGGTCTAAATCTCTTCCAGGTGAAATCTTGGGAGCTATTTCAGTCAGGGAGCTCAAGGTCATAGAAAGAATGAATGCACCGCCAGATAGTCATTCATACATGAAATGCATTGCCATTGTAAGATGTAAAGAGGAAAAATACATCCATCATAAAAAGAAACCTCTTAATTTCGATGGGTTTTGTTATAGGGACACTCACTAAAACAGAAAATTGAGCTATTTATAGTCTTCATGTTTGTAAACAAAACATTTGATTTATCACATTTTAAGCAATTCCAGTATAAAGTTGCACTAGTTTGTGAAAGCCAGTAGATTTTTTGCAGCCAAAAGGGGGAAAATAAAAGCTTCTATGGATTCATCAAGAAATCACACTTCCTGGCACGAACACTCGGGCGGAAGAGTGCCAGCTGTACGCACTGATGACGATAGGATAATCAGTTCTTGCCAAAGACATTGCTCACTGTTTCTGCACTGCAGTGCTGATTCTGGGGATTCCCGTAGAACTCCAAAGTACCAAATGTACAGTGTTTTTACTGCACATAAAAATATTTATGGCCTACTGGTTTTCATGAAGAAACTTGACACTGGCCAAGATGGAAAACCAGAAATCTGCCTATTCATGTGTTAAGTTCTTTGAAAAATTCAAAAATCTCAAAAAAAATTTAAATTTTAAATGAATTCTAAAAATCTCAAAAATCTTTCAGTAAAATTGATGCTCCTGATAGAAGTCTCCTCTATCTGGTGGCTGTCCTTGCATTCTCAGGCAATACTGAATACCACAAAGGATGATGAGGATGCTCCCTGAGAAGCACAAACAGCAGTGGAGAACACAGACTTTGGGTCTCCATTTCCATTTCCTGTGTGTGAGACCAAGGCTGTTGTCTTGGGGCACCAATCTATAAGAGGTTCTAAAACATCAACAGAAATAAGAGATGGAGAAAATTGAACTTAACATAGGTTTCCCAGATAAAATGTAAGACACTCAATTAAATTTGAATTTCAGATAAATGACAAATAATTTTAAAATAGAAATGTGTTCTGGTTATTGAAATGGGACATACTTATACTAAAAATTATGCATCCTGTATCTGAAATGAAAATTTAAGTGGATGTCCTGTCTTATATTTGCACAATCTGGCAACTCTAGGTTTGCCATTCTCTTAGAACAAAGAATGTGTATTTAGGGATGGCAGATTCACTTTAATGAGGTGCTGAGAGTGGATTAATAAGGTGCTGATGACTAGCCACAGATAGTTTAACTCCTTTCTAAAGAAGATGGCACTAGGTAAATGTAGGCTTAGTTTTTGTCGGCATTGTTGGTGGTGTGTGTATGTACAGCTACTTAGTTGGGACGTTTGTTTGTTCATTGAGTAGGATATGCAGATCTGGGCCATGGCTGAGTTGCTGGAGGGAATACAGGAGTAGCTGAGGGCTGCCATTGGCTGGTCTTCCTCCTTTGTCTTCCACTGCTCTGTGCTCAGCCTTTGTACTAGGGTAAACAGTGAATTAATAACCAGAGAGTATTTGAAGTGGCCCCAGTTATCAGCCTGCCTGGGGCAATCACACATCTCTGGTGGATCTGATTAAAAATATGGTGGGTAAGAATGCAGTCAATGGACTGGGTTCCAGTTCTGGCTCCTTCCCCTGAGAGATTGGAGGAAAGTTACTCAATACCTTCAAGCTCAGTTTTTCTATCTGCAGTGTAATAATACCTGCCTTAAAAGGGTATTGTGAGAATTAAATGACTTAATTTATATAAAGCAAGTACATTGGCTGGCCTCTAATAAGAACACAATATATGACAGGTGCTATTTTTATTGTTATTTCCCAAAACAGTGTATGCCAGGTTGTATTGAATTGTTTACTTGAGGTAACCTATCTTTGAATGGACCCACCTTGAGGAGAATATCATGGTGACAAACTGGAGCCACTGGATGAATGCTAAGGTGAAGAATGTTGCCATCTATTGTAAACTCCCCTGGTTGTTTCCTGAGCAATCACATTAATAGAACTGGTTCTCTAGGCCAGAACTTCCCAACTGAAGTACAGTTGTTAAGCCTGAGGGACTGATTCCCTGAGACTTTGAGGTGAGGGAATCAGGTTCTAAAGCTCAAGTGGCTAGGGAACATGGATCCGTTTATCTCAGCCATTTTCTGTGATTGCCATGACTTTAAAAAATGTTAGAAGGCTATGTTAGGCTGTAATGTAAAACATTCAGTGGTTACAAAATAATACATGTAGTTTAGTATAATTTGTGAAAAATAAAACAGGTTTTAGATTTTAGCTAGCTAGCCTGCTAGATATGTAGTAGATTGAAGTTGTTTGAGGAGGTTATAATTGTGGGTGACTTTTTCCATAATATTTTCCCCAAAAGCACTTCTGTAATTAAGAGAGGATAAATAAGTGTTACTTTAAAAACTCTTTTCATTTTAGTGTTATTTTTAAAATGTTAATTTAGATGCACCTGCTAGTAAATAAACTCCTAACAGTGAGGTAAAGTAGACACAGTTGTTATATCATGAACAATAGAGCAGCCGTTAGTGAGGGCTGAGTAAAAGTTTACACTTAATCTAGGAAGGAAGCTGTCTGTTTTGCAAGGAAAAATGAAAAAAGTTGTCCATCTAGGAGAAAGTAATGACTGTTGAAATTTAAACAGCAATATAAAGAGAATTTTTGAGTTCAGAGAATAAAAATCATATTTGATTTTTTTAATGTTTTTTTAAACTTTATTTTGAGAGAGAGAGAGAGTGAGGGAGGGGCAGAGAGAGAGAGAGAGAGAGAGAGAGAGAGAGAGAGAATCCGAAGCAGGCTCAACGCTGTCAGTGCAGAGCCCGACATAGGGCTGGATCTCACAGCTGTGAGATCATAACCTGAGCTGAAATCAAGAGTCAGATACTTAACCAACTGAGCCACCCAGGTGCCCCTCAACATACTTGATTTTCATCAACATAAATAGAGTAAACAATTACTTTAAAATTCATTATAAAATTCATTTAACGAATTAAGGGTTCATTAAATACTGCTATCTTTGTTGAATGAATATGTGAATAACAAAGCACCTACTATGTGCCAGGACTCTGCTCAGCAACCGGAGTGTCAGATGTGTGGTCCATGTGCTAAAATTGCCCATGGTCTGGGAGTAGAGGCAAGTTTATTTTCTTACCAAGACATTTTGTGTTTTTTCCTTATTTGTACTAGTTGTAAACTAGTTGCTTACTTATTTGTACTAGTTATGACAAATTACTAATTTGTCATAAGCACCTGCTTCCTGAATTTGCTCAGTCTTCCAGGAAATGTCAATAACCACTTTTTGATCTGTTTCTTGAATTAAACTCATTTAACTGACTTCCATCTGAATGGCTGGAGTATCCTCCTTCTCATTTAGTAATCTTGTCCCCATGTAGTGCCACTTTTGTGCATTTACATTGCTTTTCAAAGGTCATTTCTATTGGGTTTGCATTTTTTTCCCTGTAAAAGTTCATAGGTCTCCGAAAAAATCTTTTATTGTATAAGGTGATGTATTAATGTGAGAAGGGATCAATATTGTAAACAAGTGGTCATGTCACACGGGTAACACACCATGATTATAAACACATATAGAGAGATTACTATCATAATCGAATAAAACTACAATAAAAATGATCTGACACCTTTCATGATTTACATATTTGTCCTTGGACAGCAGTGTAATTAGGGACAAATGGTTCATATGATGTTCAAGTAAATGACTATAATTTAGATTACTTTTATGCAGTTAAGCCACATTTTTAGTTTTCCTCATTCCATGTACCCTTCCATCATCTTCACACACCCATGACACTTGCAGCTGGGAAAAGACAAAGGTCTGGAATCTTACTCATCAACAGCTGGAGGGCTCTGTCCTCCTTCTCTCCCTGCCCTAGCCCGGAGAGTCCCTGTGTCCTCTTGATGTGCCTTCTCTGCCATCCCAACCCCAGTGCCTTCGCACTCAGAGCTGCATCCTGCTCTGCCTCCACCATCCTGGAGCAGCAGAATGAGGCAGCAGAAGCTCGTAAGCCAGAAGAATGAGGATTACCTAGTGACATGGGGAAGGAGGTAAACTGACCACATAATCATTGTTGGGTGAGTGAGGGAGAGGGCTGAAAATTGTGCAGATTGGCTCTGTATCCCTGATACCTAGGAGAGCACCTACAGAGAGTTGGAATGAGAAAGGTTATCTAAGTAAGGTGTGCATATAATTTATTGTCCAAACTAGGATACTTTTGAGAGTGAATGGGGGAGTATTAATAATTTTGCTGGGACTATAGGTATTGTCTCATGGAAAACTGGATTTAGTGTCACACTATTTCTAAGTGGGCATTGGAGAGAGAAGGAGAAGAGAGTTAAGGTTATTGTCACTCCTGAATGAACATTTACACAAGGAGCCCTAGGACTCTATCCTAATTACTCATTATACTTTTTGTCCCTTCTCTTCCAGTCCATTTCTTGTGAGAAGATGGATTTTCCAAATGATGGCTCTAGTTTTTTCACTGTCCTTAAAATCTCAAGTGGTCCCCCATGGTTAGCAGAATAAAGTCTGTACCCTCACCAGCTGGTATTCCAGCCCTGCCCCCATAGGGTTCCAATCTTATTTCTCAGTTTTCCTCTTTGAGAAACCATTGGAACTTCAAACCATTGGAACTACTGGCTACTCTTGCCTGTAATTTCTTACCTCCATGTCTTTGCTTATACTGTATCATCTTGTTGCTTAGAAACTTAACTTCTGTTAAGTTTCTGTTTGTGCTTATACAATTTCTGCCCACTTTCCATGACCCAGCTCAAATTTCAGCTAAAATGCTGTGGGAAGCTGAGAATTAGAAGAAAAACATTCTCTGTGAAGTGTTCTCTACTCACTCTTATCTAGCTCTGAGCCCCCCTGGAGTTTTTAGATAGACATCTGTGTACCTTTATGTGGACCCACAAGACTGCTTTGATCCTTGCATTATCATTTAGATAGAGGTCTTACATCCCCTTATAGATCAGAAGTTGCTTTAGGGCATAATCAACATGCCATTCTTCCTGTAACTCAGAAGCTTTGCACTTGGTCCACACACAGCGGACTTGATCAATGAAAGAGATTAGAGACTGAAATTCAGAATTCTTTATCTCTGCTTGGGTGAAGAAAATCTGTGGGACAAAGGTACTTCCTGTTTTGCTTGCTCAAAGACTTGGGACTGGTGTGGGTGTGAGCATCCACTTTTTGCTGGCCCGGAGGAGGGACTCCCTGTTCCTCACAGGAGGACTAGATGAGATGGACCAGCTTCTGGCATTTAGCAAGGCTGTTATGATCTCTCAAACTAGAGTTATATGTTGGGTGTAGACAGAGAGTCACAATATCCTGTTATTAAATGGACTATACATGACTGTAACAGGCCCTTTCTGATATTGGCATCAGCCAGGCACTGGCCGTTTGGGAACCCTGTCTCTGGGCATCTTATTGCCTAGGTACTCATAATTGCTGGATGCAATAATTCAAACCTTGGCTGAAATTATATGCAAAGCCAACTTTCTTTTTATTAAACCAGCATTCTAGGCACCAGCCTATCTGGTTTGGACTATTAATTCTGATCACTTTGAAAACCAAAATGACTAACAGTACAAAGAAAGACTGTCAAAGTGAATATTCATCCCTAACTCATCATAATCTCTGCCATATGTCCTTGGCACGAATCGAGTTGCTGCCTGGGGCATTTCATCCTCTGCAGTGAGGCATGCTGGAAATTTGTGTTGGTGAGGGCTGCTTTGGCCATTTTACACTCTGAAGGGGTACCAGGAGCTGTTTCCAAAAAGAACGAAATTCAAGGCATCTATTTTCTTTTGCATTTGTAATGTTGGAACTATGGAAATAGGTGTCTTAGATTTGGTGGATATGACAAAGGTTTTAATCTAACAAAAATTTATCAAAAAATCATATTCAGTATTTTCTCTACTAGCCAACTCTAGATTTATTTAATAGCCTACTCACTATTAAAGCCTGAGCACTGTGAAAGAGAAGAGAATTTGACTATATCTGTAAGAAATGCATCCTACTATGTGTTAAATAACCTTTACTGTAATAAAACTGTAGCTGATAGGACCTTATACTACATATACTAACTTATATGCTGGAGCCAACTATACCAGATAGAAAAAATTATTTCAACCAAATTCCTGAGTGTATTTTGACTTAGCATTAGATCTGGAAGGCCCAGTCCTATTTTGGTCAAGGTATTTAGGTATTCATTTGGTCAAGGCATTTTGAGTCTAAGCTGCAACGTAATTGTAGGGCATAGCATTATTTATTTGTTGGCTCTCTATATAATTTCTCCAGACTTTTCTAAAGATGGACAGAATCAGAGAGGTAATTTAGCCTCATGGCTCCCTTTTGGATATGAGGAAGTCAAAACTAGAGAGGTTAAGCAACTTTTTGAGGTAGTACAGCTTGTTAGTGGTAGTGCTAATGTAACTGACATGGTATCACTTCTACCATGTTCTTTTGGTCACAGAGCCAGCCTAGATTCGTGAGGAGGGGAAATAAGTCCCAATTCTTGATGGAAATAATGTGAAAGCATTTGTGGCCATCTTTAACACACCATACTTATAAAGTAGTAATTTTGCTTCATAAGGTTTTAGAAGTCTTGAGGGTACTTACTGCCTTTTACTTGAAAAAATTTCAGGGGCACCTGGGTGGCTCAGTCGGTTGGGTATCCGACTTTGGGTCAGGTCATGATCTTGCAGTCTGTGAGTTCGAGCCCCACGTCAGACTCTGTGCTGACAGCTCAGAGCCTGGAGCCTGATTCAGATTCTGTCTCCATCTCTCTTTGCCCCTCCCCCACTCTCACTGTCTCTCTCTCTCTCTCAAAAATAAAATAAAAACTTAAAAAAAAATTTTTTTTAATTTCAGCCATTCTTCAAATTTTTTTTCTTTTCTATTTTCTCTTTTCTTTCTGAAACTTCAATTGCACATAGATTAAACCCTTGATATTATTCTACAGGTCAGTTAATCTCTGTTTATTGTTTTCTATCCTTTTTTCTCTTCATGCTTCAGTTGGGATAATTTCTACTGCTTGCCTTAAGATTCACTGTTTTGTTTTTCTGCAGTACTCAATCTACTCTTAAACCTATCTAGTGAATTTTTTCCTCTTTGTATATTTTGTATTTTTCAGTTTCAAAATTTCCATTTGCTTTTTATTTATAGTATCCATTTCTCTACTGATATTCCCCACCTGTTCATTTATTATGCTAATATTTTCTTACACATCCATAAACATATTTACTATGGCTGTTTTAAAGTCCCTGTTTGGCATTTCACCATATCTGGGTCATTTCTGGTCTGTTTCTCTTGACATTTTTCTGCTTATGAGTCACTTTTTTGTTTCCATGAATATGTAGTAATTTCTGATGGTATGCTAGAGATTATGAGCTCTGATACTGAAACTCTGGGATTTGTTACTTTCCTTAAAGCCGGTCAGCTTCTGTTTTCATGAATAGTTAATGTACTGACCAATCATTTGCTTTTATTGAAGCTGTTTTTGAGTCTTGTTAGGGTGGTTCTAGGTCTTGGGCTAGAATGGGTTTTTGGGGAGTCTCGGTTGAATGGCCAGGTGATCAGTAAGATCCGTCTACTCTAGCTTGTCACAGCTGCTATGTCTCTCAGCACTGTGTGCCCTTCAGAATCTCCATTCAGCTTCTGTTCCTTAGGAACCGTTGTCTACCCGGCCTCTCCATGAGTGTGGTCCTGCACATTTGCAGTTAATGACTCAAGAAGACCCCTATGCTGAATTTTGGAGCTCTTTCTATGAACCTGCTCTTTGGTTCACTTCTCTGCAGATTCCAGACGCTTCAGCATCCCTCAATCCTAACTGCATGAGGTTTCCATGCTCTTGTTGGGCTATCCTTCTCTGCCTGTGTTCCAGAAAGTGTCCACAGGCAAAACATGAGAGCTGTTGGGTGGATTACCACTTTTATTCCCCTTCTTTCGGGGATCATAGTCATCTGCTACCTGTTAGCCTAATGTCTTTTTTTTTTTTTTTTTAATATTTACGGGGCACCTGGGTGGCTCAGTTGATTGAGCGTCCGGCTTCGGAACCATGATCTCATGGTTCATGGGTTAGAGCCCTACGTTGGGCTCTGTGCTGACAGCTCAGAGACTGAGCCTGCTTCGGATTCTGTGTCTCCCTCTCTCTCTCTGCCCTTCCCCCACTTGCACTCTGTGTGTGTGTGTGTGTGTGTGTGTGTGTGAGTCTCTCTCTCTCTCAAAAATAAATAAACATTAAAAAAAAATTAAGTAATCACTGCACCCAGTGTGGGGCTTGAAGTCATGGCCCTGAGGTCAAGAGTCGCATGCTCCTCCAACTGAGGCAGCTAGGTGCCCCTAGCTCAATGTCTGAAAGCAGTTGCTTCATGTATTTTGTTAAACTTTTACATTGTTTACTGTGGGAGGGTTAGTCTGGCACCAGTTACTCCATTATAGCAGAAATAGAAGTTCTCTTCTTTTTATACTGAAACAATAGATCTTTTTAATAAGTATAAAATTTCTTATATTTAAAAAAAAACATAAGTTGCCATTCTACATCATGTTCAATAAACAACCAATGTACCGCATCAAATATAGAGATAATTTTGCTAATGGACTCAAGACACCTATAGGGCTTTCTTTAGCTGTTGGCTTGAAAACTCTTGGTTTTAGGTCAGAATGGTACCTACCTTGACATGCTAAGTTCTTTGTTCTTCCTTTCTTTGGTTCTTTGCTGAAAGTCCTGGAATTCTTCTGTTATCTAGTCTTCCTGAGTTCTAGTTCCTTATGAGAACTGACCATGTAAGCCTCCATAATCTCATCACTGATTTAGAGACCTGTTTTCACCCAGTGTGTCTGCATACCAGTTTTTCTATTCCTATCTGTTATTTATCAATTAAGGTAAGATTTAGGCCCAACTTCCCCTGATTTAAATATACTTATGTCCATTACAAGTATTGTGGGGCAGAAGAGATTAATTATCACAATAGCAGCGTGAGTATCTCCCAGCAGGAATAATAAACTGCCTTGTAGTTGTTGGTGCTGTATTATATATTCTAGTTTAGAACCATTTTGAATTTGGGCCTTGTTTAATGAGTTTCTCTGAGTGCATCTCTTTATAAAATGGTATCTGTTCACTTTGTTTCTGGGATATAGCTTTAGAACTACATTACTTCCATTTCCTATATGGTTTTTACCTTCAGAAAGGCTGAGTAATATCACATTTTTATATATTTAGGTTTCCTTGATTGGTTGTGAAAATTAGCCTGGACTCACATGAGGAAAAATATAAATGGATCCTCCAAGAAATCTTGGCGTATACATAAGCTATTACTAAAAAATGATTCTTTGTGCATTCTTTCACTGAGAACACTAGTAGTCTGAGGATTCATTATTACTCTGATTTGGTAAGTAGGGTAGAGAACAGCAAAAATTTTGTTGACAGTTTCATAGCCAAAAAGCAATCTAATTTTCTTTAAAATATTAATAACTTTTTTTGAAATATTAGTAGCGTTTAATAATGTACACTCACATGTACAAATACAACAAGCACAAAAGGATATTTCTTCTTCAGCCATGTTCATTGCTAGACACTGTTCAAGGTACTGGAGCTTGTACTCCAAACAGAAAAAAAAAAATTCCCTGCCTTCCTAGAGCTTACATTCCAGTGGAGGCAATCACCAAAATAAATAAGTAAATTGTTATGATTAGAAATATTATGTTAGTAAGTGCTAAGTGCTATAGAAAAGAAAAGAATGTTGGGTGAAAATGGGTTAGGTATTGCTGAGAGGACTGAGCAGGACAGGCAGGGCAGGCCCAGTGAGAGGAGAATATGTACTCAGACTTGTGGTAGGTGAGGGATGAGTCATGCCTGGATCTGGGGAAAGAGCAGCCCTGGCAGAAGAAAAGATACCTGTGTGTCTGGAGAAGTGTGAGTAAGAGGGAAGTAGTTGAAGAGGAGGTTCCAAAGGAAATAGGTGACTGGAGTAGGGCACGGGGGCTAGAGTGTCCACCATTATAGTACCAGACCCATTTCTATTTTGTTTTATTTTTTTTATTTATTTTATTTTATTTTATTTTATTTTATTTTATTTATTTTATTTTATTTAATTAATTATTTTGTTTTTAATTTTTAGAGAGAGCAGGTTAGAGGGGCAGTGAGAGAATCTTAAGCAGGCTCCACACTCAGCATGGAGCCCAACATGGGGCTTGATCCCATGAGCCATGAGATCATGACCTGAGTTCAAATCAAAAGAAGCTCTACCAACTGAACCACCCAAGCACCACCCCCCCCCCCAAACTTCTCTTTTAAAAAGCCAGAGATTTCCAGCCAGCTGATCCAGTGAGGGGAGGTGTTTTCAAAACTCCCTGCTAAAAATGTGTTCTCCTTCACTGCTTCTCATGGGCGTGATCCTGTGCCTCAGGTGGGTTGGGAAGGGATAAAAGATTGAGAATCACTCTTCTAGGTAAAGTAATGTCCTCCCTGCCTCTCAGTCTCCTGAGTATTCTTCCTTTCTTTTTCCTTCACAAGTCTCCTCTGGTTGCCCAGAAATAGAGCTAAGAAAAGATTATCAGAAGGCTCTGATTGAAGAGATTCCCATTTTCTCTAATCCTCATGACCTAAAGCCCTTAGGGCTCTCCAAATATTTAATGTAGCAGTGGCAGTTTTTTTGAACAGTCATCTCAAATTTGAGTGTAGCACTAGGTACTGTGGAATGATTTTTGAGAGCCCCTGCTTACTTTGGCAAAAATTACATAGAAGAAGAAAAGCTATCAATACAAACTTATCTGGGAAGCATCTTAAAGAAGCATCAGTTATCTGAGTCATGCCAGAAACCATTTTAAAAGTTTAAGGAGCCAAAAGAAATTATTTTTAGCTTAATACTAGTAGAGCAAATTATTACCTGGGGAAAATTATGAAAACTTGAAGTGCTCTTTGGGGTCCAGGAAGCAATTTGGCTGGGATCCTGTACCTCTGGCTGGGGGTGTGTTGTAGAGAGACTTATGCCCAGCATTAAGATCCTGTACTGAGTTTAGATACTCATGTACTATCAGAGAACATTTTTGAAAAGGGCATGTTAAAATTGGGCAAGACTGTACTTTGACTTTATATTTTCATTTTAATTGTAATAAGACAAATTACAGCACACTGAGCCTGGTCAAAAAGGTTTCTCTCTTCCTCTTCTCACTAACAGCAGGGTTGGCATTATTTAGATATTAGCAGGGCTGTTCCTGCCCTCTGCCTGAATGCAGGCTTTTTCAGCTGTCCAAATAGCCCTGGGGCCCCAGAGCTGGCATCTCTCTCACCGTGGGACAGATGACAGAGTGGTCGTCATTGAAAGGGGGATGGAGGTATTCTGACCCCTCCTGTTGTTCAGCTAGGGCCAAAGTGGTAGTCCAGAGTGACCTGCAGTCAAAACTCTCTTATTTGGGACACTGAGGGGGCAGTTTTCACTTCACTCTTTCATAAAGACATAAAAGCATGCAGGCATGATTTCTAAACAGGGAGGCACGAAGGCCAGGAATTTGCAGACTTCACGTGCTCTGCTCCCTGGTGACAGATGTGCAGGCCATATTTTGGAAGGGTCACACAGGTCTTGGCGTGCCTTGTGACAGTCAGTCTTAGCTGTGAGGATGAAAAGCTGCGGTTGCTCCTGGGTCTCAGGATCCATCAAGGGGATTTTTTTGAGAGTCACCCTGAACACAGGCAGAATTAGGAGCCTGGAGAGAATTTTGGCAATTGAGTTGAGCTATGTGTGAGTGTCTGTGTGTGAGTTTAAAGAAAAAAACTATTCATTCACATTTGTTGAAGATGGTAAGTAGACTTTATATAAGACCATTCCAATAGGTATCAGACCACTCAGGATTTTACAGTTGGCAAGAGATTGGGCTCAACTCTGAGTACAGCTTGGGCAAGTGGGAACTGATAGCCAAGGAGCCGGGTGTCAGTGGGTGGAAAATTACTAAGAGGAAACATCAGGGGTAAGAGGGGGTTCGGCTAAAATGATCTGACAGGATTCTTGCTGAAGACAAGGCTGATTAGGTGTCTCCTGGGGGATGTTGGAAGATGAGGAACCCAATCAGATGTCAGATACTGAGGGTGGAAGTTTCTGGTTACATGGACTTAGCAGGGTTCTTGCTAAAACTGCATTTTGCGAGGAAGTACACAGATGGGCCTAAGGAAAGGTTCAGAAGTCTGAGTAAATTTCGTCAACAGTCTTTGTAAGTGTGTATATGTGTGTTTGTGAATGTGTATTTGTATATTTGTGTGTGTGTGCATCGCTGTATGTACCTGTGTGCCTGTGTGGGTATCTGTGCAAGTGTGTGATTGTGTGTGTGTTGTCTGTGTGTGTGTTAGATTGGTGGGTAAGAAACTCATAGGGAGAAGAGTCAGTCAGCAGGTCTCCAAGGGGAGGAGCTGTAGCAATACAGTACATTTTTAGCACTAAAAATGTATGACCAGACAGTGCTGCGTCTGTAGTTATAAAAAGAGAAATTTGAGAAAGAACTGATTTTAGGAAGAATTTACAATAACACCTTCATGAAGTCTTTGAAGAACTTTCACCCTTCAATGATATCTTCGTAAGTGATGGCTTCCTAATTCCTATTCCTTGTTTTTCTATTTTAATTGTGCTGCTTACCATGTTTCACCTTGGTAATTGCTGTCTGTGTACAAATCTTCCTAACTCAGTTTTCACTTCCTTGGTGCAAGAGCCATGCCCTGAGTGCCTTCTGCTCCTCCAGTACAGGTACTCGGTAAATATTTGCAGGTTGAATGAATGCATTTTCAACACCTTCATTCTGAATTTTGTTGACGTTGTTGGTAAAACTTGTAATTAATAACGAGTAAACCTCTCAGTATTCTAAGTGGTTAATAATCACATAATTAAAATGATAACTTGATAAGTGGTAAACATCTTGAGTTTCAAAGACTTTTGGTATATCCATGTCATCATTGGCATTACAAATGCACGTGATTTTAGTATACTAATACTCATCTAACCTCTGTGTCAAATGTTTTTGCTGGTAAAATAGGGTTCAGAATACCTGCTTCATCTAACAGGGCTGTGGTAATCAACATTTTTAAGGCTCTTTGGAAAATTAGTTAGTGTTCAAGTACATAGTGTTTGAGATCTTACTGTTGTAATACTAGAGAGTAAAAGAGAAAAACATACAAGTATACCTATCTATAAAAACCTCAAAAGGCACATGAGAATAATAGTACATGTTTTTAAGTACTTTATTCCTTGTTTTCATTAAATACTTCTTTTAAAAGATCTTTGTGGCTAATGATGATGATGAAGATGATGGTGCTAGTCATAATAATAGCTTCTGTAGCCTTTTATAATTTATAAGGCTTACATGAATTATCTTGGATTTAACAGTTGATGAAGGGAGGGGACTAGCTCTTATAACCCTAAGTTACTGTTACAACAAAATTAGTCAAAACAAATGCAAATTTGTTTTTGTAAAAAACAAATGTAAATGCATTTTAATGCAAATGTATTTGGTTAACATTACACCCAATGTTCTAAAATACATTCACTGATTTTCAAAAGATACCTGGAAATTAAATATATATATATATATATATATATATATATATATATATATATACAAGTGAAGTATTTGAGGAAATAAAGCATCTCACAAGATGACAGTACTACTATAGTCTGTTAGTATGCCCAATTCTTGGCTGAGCCTTCTGTTTATGATTGTAGGAAGGCAGCTGGGCAGAGAGCAGTTCTGCCTCCCCCTCCTTCTTTCCCTTCCCTCTTCCCATACTTTGCACCCCCGTCAGTCTGACTGTTGGATATTGGAATTGCTGTCCTGAGAGGTCCCCCAGAGCTTCTGCTGATGTTAGCACTGAGGGGCTTACTCAGCAGATTAATGAGGGGATGGCCTTCCACATGGCAGGGGGTTTGCAAATATTGATTATCATGCAGCCAAACAACAGAAGTCACTTAAGGGTAGATGTTTTTGCTAATTTTGTGGTTATTATACATTTTTCTCACAAATGCCTCTGTGTTAATATTTGTGCTCTGATTAATCCAGAGACTGGTTAATTAGTCCCTAGATAATCCCAAATTGACTGAATTAAGATTCAAGAGCATATTAAACTTTCCCATTGCATAATGCATGCAGGTAGCACTGGGAATTCAGAACCTTTGTAATCCCTTGTACACCTGACTGTGGAAGTTCCCATGTGCGTCTTCTCTGTGCAGTAAAATCAGGTCCAGACCAGAATATTATGGGTACTCTCATTACAGTACTTATCGTACAGCATTCTAATTTGGGGTATATGACTCCCTTCCTCACTGGATTGTGAGCTTCTTGGGGGTAGGGATGTCATCTTGTTCACCTTTGTTCCTCCACAGAAAGGTATCTAGCATACAATAGGAAAGCAATATAATTTATTGGATGGATAAATGAAATGCATGTGCATTCCTGAAAGGATGTGTTTGGTAGAGAGTAATTTAAAATTCCAAATTCCATAGATTTTGGGCTGCCTGGGTGGCTCAGTCGGTTAAGTGTCCGACTTCAGCTCAGGTCATGATCTCGCAGTTCATGAGTTCGAGCTCCACATCAGGCTCTTTGCTGACAGCTCAGAGCCTGGAGCCTGCTTCAGGTTCTGTGTCTCCCTTTCTCTCCGCCCCTCCCCTGCTCGTACTCTCTCTCTCAAAAGTAAATAAAACATTAAAAAAATTTTTTTAATTCCATAGATTTTTAAAAAATTTTTAATGTTTATTTATTTTTGAGACAGAGATGGAGCACGAGTGGGGGAGGGACAGAGAGAGAGGGAGACACAGAATCCTAAGCAGGCTCCAGGCTCTGAGCTGTCAGCACAGAGCCTGACGCGGGGCTTGAACTCACGAACCGTGAGATCATGACCTGAGCCGAAGTCGGACGCCCAACCGACTGAGCCACCCAGGCGCCCCTAATTCCATAGATTTTGATAATTCATAAGTTAGGTGTGATAAAAAGTTAAGTGTTAAAACCACTCCTCTGAGGATCATAAATACATTATAATAAAATATTTTTTGATGCTGCTAAATAGGCATTATTTACCATTACAATTTATACAGTACTTAAAATAATCATATTTTATCAGAAATATTTTTAGGCTGTGCCTTTTGTACAACTAATTTGGATGGGTTAACGTCTGTCTCATCTTGTTATCTAATTTAGAAAGTTTTTAATGACAGACTGAGATTCATCCTGGAAGAACTGAAGAACTACAGAAGAAAAATACCAAAACCAAGTAGGAAAACAGTGATTCACTGGTTTATAAAAGATGAGATCCAAATGGGATTTACCAAATAAATAAATGAATGGCAGTGTCTCCAAGAAGACAAAATTTACATGTTTGAAACATGAAATATTAACATAATCAGATAAGATGGCAAAAAGATACGGAATCAATTGGATTTCATGTGTTTTTTTTTTTAATGTTTATTTATTTTTGAGAGAGAGAGAGAGTGCATGCACACCTGAGCTGGGGAGGGGCAGAGAGAAAGAGAAGGGTGTGGGATCTGAAGTGGGCTCTGTGCTGATAGCAGCAACCCTAATGTGGGGCTTGAACTCATGAGCCCTGAGATCATGACCTGAGTCGAAGTTGGACTCTTAACCCACTGAGCCACCCAGGTGCCCTGTTATCAATTGGATTTCAGAGAAGAGAGACTTTTTTTTTAATTAGTAATTTTTTTAAATTTTATTTTTTATTTTTTAAAATTTACATCCAAATTAGTTAGCATATAGTGCAACAATGATTTCAGGAGTAGATTCCTTAGTGCCCCTTACCCATTTATCCCATGCTCCCTCCCACAACCCCTCCAGCAACCCTCAGTTTGTTCTCCATATTTATGAGTCTCTTCTGTTTTGTCCCCCTCCCTTTTTTATATTATTTTTGTTTCCCTTCCCTTATGTTCATCTGTTTTGTCTCTTAAAGTGCTCATATGAGTGAAGTCATATGATTTTTGTCTTTCTCTGACTAAGTTCACTTAGCATAATACCATCCAGTTCCATCCACATAGTTGCAAATGGCAAGATTTCATTGTTTTTGATTGCCGAGTAATACTCCATTGTGTATATATACCACATCTTCTTTATCCGTTCATCCATCGATGGACATTTGGGCTCTTTCCATACTTTGGCTATTGTTGTTAGTGCTGCTGTAAACATGGGGGTGCATGTGTCCCTTCGAAACAGCACACCTGTATCCCGTGGATAAATGCCTAGTAGTGCAATTGCTGGGTCGTAGGGTAGTTCTATGTTTAGTTTTTTGAGGAACCTCCATACTGTTTCCCAGAGTGGCTGCACCAGCTTGCATTCCCACCAACAATGCAGAAGAGATCCTCTTTCTCCACATCCTCACCAACATCTGTTGTTGCCTGAGTTGTTAATGTTAGCCATTCTGACAGGTGTAAGGTGGTATCTCACTGTGGTTTTGATTTGTATTTCCCTGATGATGAGTGATGTTGAGCATTTTTTCATGTGTCGGTTGGCCATCTGGATGTCTTCTTTGGAGAAGTGTCTATTCATGTCTTTTGCCCATTTCTTCACTGGATTATTTGTTTTCTGGGGTGTCGAATTTGATAAGTTCTTTATAGATTTTGGATACTAACCCTTTATCTGATATGTCATTTGCAAATATCTTCTCCCATTCTGTCGGTTGCCTTTTAGTTTTGCTGATTGTTTCCTTCGCTGTGCAGAAGCTTTTTATTTTAATGAGGTCCCAGTAGTTCATTTTTGCTTTTGTTTCCCTTGCTTCTGGAGACATGTTGAGTAAGAAGTTGCTGTGGCCAAGATCAAAGAGGTTTTTGCCTGCTTTCTCCTTGAGGATTTTGATGGCTTCCTGTCTTACATTGAGGTCTGTCATCCATTTTGAGTTTCTTTTTGTGTATGGTATAAGAAAGTGGTCCAGGTTCATTCTTCTGCATGTCGCTGTCCAGTTTTCCCAGCACCACTTGCTGAAGAGGCTGTCTTTATTCCATTGGATATCTTTTCCTGCTTTGTCAAAGATTAGTTGGCCATACGTTTGTGGGTCCATTTCTGGGTTCTCTATTCTGTTCCATTGATCTGAGTGTCTGTTCTTGTGCCAGTACCATACTGCCTTGATGGTTACAGCTTTGTAGTATAGCTTGAAGTCTGGGATTGTGATGCCTCCTGCTTTGGTTTTCTTTTTCAAGATTGCTTTGGCTAGTCAGGGTCTTTTCTGGTTCCATACAAATTTTAGGATTATTTGTTCTAACTCTGTGAAGAATGCTGGTGTTATTTTGATAGGGATTGCATTGAATATGTAGATTGCTTTGGGTCATATCGACATTTTAACAATATTTGTTCTTCCTATCCAGGAGCATGGAATCTTCTTCCAATTTTTTGTGTCTTCTTCAATTCTTTCACAAGCTTTCTGTAGCTTTCAGCGGATAGATTTTTCACCTCTTTGGTTAGATTTATTCCTAGGTCAGAGAAGAGAGACACTATAAGGAAAAGCTCCATGAAGGAAGTGAACACCAAGCTGGTCATAAGGAAATGAGTCAATGTGAGAAAGTAACTTCCTGTCTGTATTGTTTTTTATTGCTGTGGAACACATTACCACAAACTTAGTGGCTCAGAACAGCATACATTTATTATCTCGCCATTTCCATGGGGCAAGTTCCTGGACATGCTTGTCTGAATCCTCTGCTCAGGGTCTTAAAGGCTGAAATCAAGGTGCTTACTGGGCTGTGCTCTTTTCTGGGGCTTAGGGACACCTTTTAAGCTCACATAGTTGTTGGTAGAATTAAGTTCCTTGCAGCTGTAGGACTGAGATCCCTGTTTTCTTGCTGGCTGCCAGCCAGGGGTCTCACGTATTCCTCACCATGCCGCTCTCTTGCAACATGGCAGTGTCCTTCTTCAAGGCCAGCAGAAGAATCTCCAACTTCCTCCACTTGATTGGAAGTGGATGATTCACTTGATTATGTCAGGCCCACTAGGGGAAAAAAACCTCCCTTTTGATTAACTTGAAGTCAACTGATTAGGAACCCTAATTATATCTGCAAAATCTCTTTATCTTTGTCATAACATAATCATGGGAGTGATAGCTTTACACTTTTGCCATGCTCCTATGGACCAAAAGCAAATTCCAGCTCCTGCCCACACTCAAAGACATTATACGAGGATGTGGGTCATTGATGGTCGATCTAAGATCCTGCCTATCACAGTGTCTTCTTTTGTAAATGATTCTTTCTATTGTTTTTGAACATGTTTTAAAAGTGAGGTTTTTTTTTCTTTTTAAGCGATTTGAAAAATGGTCCTGGGGTGTCACATGCCAGGCTAAGAAAAATAACTTCCCTGAACTTGGAGCTTTCACTTACTTTTACTTGAGGGAGCAGCTGTACACATTTATGAAGGGAATGGAAAGGATCCTGGAGTGAGTTATAATTAGAGAAGCCCACATCATCATTTTGAAATACTGCAAGAGCTTCTGAACTGGTCTCTTACCTGCTGGTCTTTATTCCCTCACATCTGCCTCTACTTGCCAAGGTGATCTTTCGAAATCCACATCCAACCATGCCACTACTCTTCTTAAAATACTTGTGCTGGCTGTTAGATGGAACCCAGCTCTCCAGCCTCCTAGGAGGGGACTGCCATGCTGTTCAGCTTCATGTCCCAACACAAGCTTCACGTGCCTTTCATTCACACGGAACTGAGGCAGTGGCAGGAGGAGTTAAGAGGAGGGGGTGGATTTGAAAGACCTTAAGTAGGTAGAATTACCTGCATGTGGGGAGGGTGAGGATGAGGCTGCTCCATCCATGGGAATAAGGAGTGCAGGTGCAGTAGCAGATGTAGGAGAGAAGAAGAGTTAGTTTGAGGTTGCTGTAGAGCCCCACCGTCACACACCAAGGACTTGTTGCAAGCTTCGCTATCTACTGGGTGCTATGGAATCTATAAAAGAAGTGCCAGGCATGACCTCTACAGAGATGAAAATCCATGTGGCATTAGGAAATTGTGGATTCACAAGAGAAGAGGGGCAAAGAAGGATTATCACCAGCGGTAGATTAGAGAGGTGGGATGGTAAAAATGTTAGTTAATAGCTGAATGCAATTTTCTGCATTCCGTGGAGTACCCAGTAAAAGCAATGACAGATAAAACATTGCTTTTCATTGTTTCTGTGGCTTCAGTGTTTATACATGGGGGAAACATTATTAGGACCTCATCTGGGGATGCCTGAAGAAAATATCAGGAAGAGAGGTTTCAAAGTTGTTCTGGTTATCTCAAATTAGCTTTGTCTTTTCAAGTGTCTTTGGTCACCTGGCCTTATACAATCTTGTTACGAATCTTGAAGTTCTTTTGTGCTTGTTTTGGACTGGATGGAAGTACTTACATTTTTCTTCTGTTTTTTATTTCTTCTGGAGAATGTTGGGCCAAAAATGTTTTTAAGCTGTCTGTCTTCCTAATGTGAGACGTGCTCTAGGAAGAATGCACAAAAATGGGATGCTGCTTTCCTTTTTAATGGAAGATGGATTCTAATCCCCACGTATCTTTTTTCCTGTGTAACTAAGTAGAATCCACCATGTCGATGCCCAGTTAATTTCCAGCTCATCTGGTCCTCGTGATTCTTCCCATGGTCGTTGAAATGCTGTCATTGCTTTAGAGCTGCAGGCCAGTGTCAGAATGCTGTGGCAGCAGCCCATGGAGTTCACACGGCTGCTTGCTGTGTCTGGGTGTGACATCCTACTGGTGCCAACACTGCCTCCTGTGAAGTGCGCCCCGCTGGCATGGCTCCTCACCGAGGGGTGCCTCTGCCAGTTGCGGTCGCCCTCAGTGCCTGTGAAACGCGTTCTCACTGAGCACACAAAGACACTTGTTGAAATTCATTTGTACCCCTTGATTAACTGCTCAAGTTCTAGCCCCTGTTTCAAAGCCCCTTCACTTTGGGAACATACCTTCTGGTAGGGAATTGATAAAGCCCTAACAAATGGCCAACAGGTGGAAGGAGGCTCTTGTTCTGATGGGCCGTATCTTCCCTGATAAAGCCTGCAAACCTTCCACCTCTTTCAGGAACTTGGTTATCTCATAAACTGGGCACTAGTGTATCAGGATTTCCCCTCCTCCTTTCTGGGAAGCAGAGTCCAAGCCCTTTCACTAGAGGTTAGTTGGAAGGCTAGCCAAAGTTGTGGGCACACTCTTTGAGTTTAGTTTTCTTGGGCCTGAAAGTGTGATGGAGGCAGGTGAAGAGCCTCTTAAGTAAGCTTTCATGAATTTAGGTCTTCCCCTTAGGGATGGCCTTCTGTTCATGTTCTCTAAAAATGGTCATCTCTCATGGTGGGATCTGTCTTCCTCCTACAATGTCCCAAGTTCCTTGGAACTCTGGTGCATCCAGTCCTGACTTCTATGTTGGTCTAGGTGCTAATAAGTGATTCTGTGATAACAGTCCCCCAACCCTACATACATACACACATACACACGTACACACACACCCCAAATCTCAGTAGCTTCACCCAATGGAGGTTTATTTGTCACTTGCACAAAGTCTCCATCTTGTGGCTATAACATCTGAAACACATACTTTCTGTATTAGTTTCCTAGGACTCTCAAACAAAATACCACAAGCTAGGTGGATTTAAAAAATTTTTTGGTGTTTTTGTGTTTGGTGTTTGGTGGTCTCACGGTTTTGGTGACTGGAAGTCCAAAATCAAGTTGTTAGCAGGGCCACGTTCTCCTGATGGCTCTAGAGGAGGACCCTTTCTTGCTTCTTTGTAGTTTCTGGTGGTTGCCAGCAATTCTCGGGGTTCCTTGGCTTGTAGTTGCATTACTTCAATCTCTGCCTCTACCTTCACATGGCCATCTTCCCTGTGTTTCCGTGCCTCAATTCCCTTCTTTTTATAAGAACACCAGTCCTTGGATTATGGCCCACCCTAATCAGTATGACTGATTAAGTTGATTACATCTGCAAAGGCCTTATTTCCAAATAAGGCCACACTCACAGATATTGGATGTTAGGACTTCAACATATTTTATGGGAGGGACACAATTCAACCTGTAATGCTGTAGAGTTGTGGCTTAGGAAAAGAGAGATGGAAGACATCCTGTGGCTCTTAACAGTCTCATCTCAGAAGTAATAAAGGACAGTTTGTTCACAGTCCACTAGCCACAACATGACTCCAACATAACTGCAAGGGAAGATGGTAAATTCAGGGAAGCACACGGGTATTCAATGAGAATTACTGGTCTCAGTCACATCCTTGACCAGCTCATTTCTTCTGGTCCCAGAAGTCTCCAGAGCACACATGAGGCTGCATGGTTTCTGTGAAATGTGAAATATCTGTCAAGGAACACCATATGATCCTGCAAAGCATATTGTAAGAATGGACTTTGAAAACTGCTTAAAGGAAAGAAAGGAAACAGTTTTTATAATATGTAAAACTCTCCTATTTTTGTTTGGTTTTTTGGTTCATCTTAATCCAGAGAATACAAGATGGTGGTCAACAAGTTGGATCTAGTCCATAGATGGTGTGTGTGTGTGTGTGTGTGTGTGTGTAGTCTACACAATGTTTAAGAAATGCAAACAAAGATCTAGATATCTTTCCTTAAACAGTTGGAAGATATGACAACATCTGGGCCCATGTGTCCACAGAAAACCAGTAATAAGGAAAACAGCTAAGTAAGACCTGTTCCTTTTAGCAGTCCCATCTCTGCAGTTCATTCTGATGCCCACCATTCCCTAGAGTATTGCCAACATTGAGGCTTAGTATCAGCTCTTATTTATCTTTGAGCTTTCACCATTGTTTTCATATAGTAGAGATTTTTTTCCCCTTATATTTGGCTCTTTTTACCTATTTGATTTATCTGATTGGCCACTGCCAATCAGACATTTGTGTTTGTGACTTCCAATTTTAAATAAAACCTGAGTTTTCATGTATCTTATCACATCCTGGTGATTCTAAAGGATTAAGCAATACCCAGAAGCTTGAACTGTGCTTGAACTCATGACTCAGAGACTGATTCCCACTTTAGCCATCTGTAAAGGAAAAACTCCTCCCGTGTTTCCTTCACTGTCTCCACTACTATGGTAACCCAACACTTCTGACACCAATGTGTGGGTTTTCCACAGCAAAGCAATTCTGTGCTTTGTCTCCTACAGTTCAACTCAATTCAATTCAATTGTGACACTATCTACCTGGAGAGAGCATCAGATCCCCCAGGTTATGGGCTCAGCCCACCAGACTGCCCTGTCAGAAACTCTTCAGATGCCAATTAAAAGTCCAGGTTGTCACCTGTGCTGGCCAGTCACTGTAAATCAGAGAGGTCCCTACACCCTCTACCTCAGGTTTGATTAATGTACTACTGTGGCTCACAGAACTCAGGAAAAAGTTTACTTACTAGTTTGCTGGTTTTTTTGTTTTTTATCTTTTTTTATAAAAAAAAATATAATTTAGGAACAGCCAGATGGAAGAGATGCATAAGGCAAGCTGTAGGAAGGAGCATGGAGCTTCCATGATCTTTCCCAGCATGTCATTTTCCCCAAATCTTCACATGTTCACCAACGTGGAAGTTCTCCGAGCCCCATAGTTCAGGGATTTTTATGGAGGCTTCATTATGTAGGCATGGCTGATTAAATCATTGGCCTTTGGTGATTGAACTCAATCTGCAGACTTCTCCCCAGATGTTAGGAGGTGGGCCTGCAAGTTTCAGCCCTCTAATCACATGGTTGGTTCCCTTAGCAACCAGCCTCCATCCTTAGGTTACCTAAGGGTTTTCCAAATGTTACCTTAGTAACATAAATGCAGTTGTAAAGAGAGGGTCTTGTTATAAATAATAAGACAGCCATTTTACCTTTATGCCTCTGAAATATCTCAGGAACAAAGGACAAAAGACCAACTAGCATAACAGAAGATGCCCCTATGGCTCTTATGTAGAAAATCACAAGAGTTTTAGGAGCTATGTATAAGGAACAGTGGGTGGAGACCACTATATTCCTTACTATAAATCAAGAGTATTACACCATCTGTAATAGTTGTGATTTAAGGTGAATAGTTAACAAAAGCCTAGCCTAAGCACAGCCTAACCTGTGATGGGGATAAGTGTATAAATGTTTGCAATGAAATACTTGTAATTGGGATGGTTGCATAAACTTGAATATAATTAACATAATGCATATTGATTGAAGTAAATCCTTGTTGATGCAGCTTTTTGTGCCTTTTCTCCCCTTTATAGACCGTTGGAACGATCCAGTGAAGATGTGGATATCATCTTTACAAGGCTAAAAGAAGTTAAGGCTTTTGAGAAATTTCATCCAAATCTTCTTCATCAGATTTGTTTATGTGGTTATTATGAGAATCTGGAAAAAGGAATTACATGTAAGAAATGCAACTTCAGTGGAGTATTTTCATGTATGGTTTGTGCTCATTTGCAGTTATCCTATGGGGCTAGATAACACATGGAGTATATATGTGCCAAATATTTGAGCTTCAACCAAAGGTATTAGGCTGACATTTCCCTTTGCTTTGTTTATTCATTTCCCTGTAGGCATTTCCTTCACTTTATTCACAGCATGTAAATGGATCTTCCAGGGTAGCTTGGAAGATAGATCTGGAAGGATGTACTGATTCATATATTCAGCTAAATCCTTAGACACTCAAATATAAAAAGTAAAATGATCAGGTAACAGCTGTATTTAAAAAATATTTTTGGGGTGCCTGGGTAGCTCAGTGGTTGGGCCTCTGACTTTGGCTCAGGTCATGATCTCACGATTCGTGGGTTCGCGCCCCGTGCCAGGCTCTGTGCTGACAGCTAAAAGCCGGGAGCCTGCTTCAGATTCTGTGTCTCCCTCTCTTTCTGCCCCTTCCCAGCTTGTGCTCTCTCTCTCAAAAATAACTATTTGAAAAAAAGTTTTTTGAAAAAGTAAAAAAAAAATTTTATCATTAAAAAAGAATGCTTTTCCATCTGTTGGGACACTTTTATGCTGCAGCCACAGAAAACCCCCATCCAACTATCATGAATATCAGTTATTCAAGAGGGAAAATTCAAGGAAGGAAAAATTAATTAGTCATATTCAAGAAGTCTTGAGATAGGAAGGCTTCAGAGTTAATTAAGTGACTCAAAGACATTACTAAGGTCATATGGCTCTCCCATTTTGTTTTTGTTTTTGTGTTTGTTTTTGTTTTGTATATGTTTTGCCATGCATCCTCAGGTGTTGGCTTTTATTCTCAGACTTGACCCAAATGATTGACAGCTATAGCAGTTAGAGATATTACATGTATTGGGAGGGGAAATTCCCCCCTACCCTTCATGATTCTTTTGGCTGGTCCAGTAGATTGACACAAGACAGATTAACAGGAGAAAAAAAAAATTAATTTCGTACATGCAGTGGTCTCACAGATATGGGACCTAAGAAGTAACCATAGCAATCTGTTTATATACCTTTTAGATAAAGAAGCACTAAGTTTGTAGAAAACCAATGACAAAGAAACTTAGACTTGGGTACTAATTAGTGAAGAAACTAAGCACGGTTTGTTTATAAAACCTTCTCAGCCCTGAATTCTTTATCTCTGGTGATAAGGATGTCTATCTCCTGGTGCAGGAAGGGTACCTTTCACATGGGAGACTTATTTCCTGCTTTCTGGGGGACACAGTAGAGGGTCAGAATGTCCTTGCACTGACTGTTTCTCAGTCAGCTTTAATTCAAAATAATCAATATGCCACTTTGGCCTTGAGCCCCATCACATGCCAATACAAAGATATCCTGTTGTGTCTATTTTCCTCTTGTGTCTATTTTCAGAAGTCCCCAGTAGACTTCCTGTTTGCTGGCCAGAATTGCATCATATGCCCACATCTAAACTGATCACTGTCAGAGATAATTGGATCACTGTGATTGGTTTGGACCAATCATGATTACTCCAGTGGAGCTAGGGAAGAAACCCTATGCTCAGAGCTCATAGTCCTGTAGAGGAAGGTGGAAACTTGTATAAAATCTGTGTTAACTTAGATAAGAGGAGGGGAGGTATCATTCTGAGTGGGAGACCAACAGGGTCTGTCAGATATTACTGTAGAAAATTTGGAAGACAAGCAAAATAAAAATCATGTACAATCCCCAAACCCAGAGATTGCTATTAACACTTTATATGTTTCCTTCAAGATGTCTTCCCACGTGTATCCATGCAAACATAGTCATACTTCTATTTAAAAAGTCATCTATACATATTGTTTTCAAGCCAGTATATCTTTTTCTTATAGATATCGGAAACTTCATTCTTTTGGGGATGAGACTCTATTTTCTGTTTCTTAAAACCATTTTCAGAATGAATCCTCCATGATTCATTTTGTAATGTAAAATTGATTGGCAAGTGAGAATGTCTTTGGGGGTCAAAAAGTTCATGACAGGGAAAACCCTAACTCTCAATAAAGTCACTTACAAAGACTGGGAATAGCAGAGTTATTGGAGAGGCCAGCTATAAACCCCTTAATCTCTCCTCTTAAGCTTATTATTGCACTTGTGTGGGGTGCCATTGTTGTTCTTGTCTTTCTGAAGCATGTCTGGGAGAGTTTCGAGCAGCTTGTCGTCATTATTATAATGGCTTCTAGAAGCTTGCTCTTATGCAGGGAGTGCTAGCCTTGCCAGAACTCAGCTGTCCCACTGAGTTGTCATGTGATTCATTTAGTCACTTGACTTCTGACTCTAATTGTGAAACGAATTTTAAAATATCAGATCATTCAATCTAGTTATTTAGCCAGGATATTTAAAAGGATAGTTGGATTTGTATGAGATTTTTGAACCTGTATTTCAGAATGATTTTCCAAAGTACTGGTCTTAACATGGTATAAGAACTAAAGTTCTATCTAAATATCTAAGTGTTTTCTCTCTAAGATTATAAAAGTAAAATAAAATCGGGTTCAGAAATTTCTGATGAGAGTTATTTCCAAAGAGTAGTTAACTCCTAATGCCTAAAAGCAATGAATTTATAAAGCAAATAAGAAAGTGGACAGTGATGGGGCGCCTGGGTGGCTCAGTAGGTTGAGCATCTGACTTTGGCTCAGGTCATGATCTCACAGCTCGTGAGTTCGAGACCCGCGTTGGGCTCCGTGTTGACAGCTCAGAGCCTGAAGCCTCCTTCCGATTCTGTGTCTCCCTCTCTCTCTGTCCTTCCCCTCTCGTGTTCTGTCTCTCTCACTCTCTCAAAAGTAAATAAATGTTAAAAAAAAAATTTAGAAAGTGGACAGTGACAATACTAGTTAAAAATTTTAAAGCAGATTTTATTTTTCTTACTCATTTATTGGTTAGCTTAAAAGGAGACATTCTATTAAAAACTATTTTAATGCAAATAGATTTAGGAAATGGGGGTGATAGGATAGAATTTTGTTGAATCAAATAACCTTGTTAATATGTACCCCATCTAGAGTAATAATTTTCTAAGAATTGCAATACAATGAAATGTATTTAAGATAAATTACATAGAACATTAGTGAATTCTTAAATTCAAAGGATCTTCTAGCATTTAGGGTTATCATCCCTTATTACTTACTCTGTAAATATGAAAGAGTTCCCTTTAATAGAGTTCCACTTCATAGAATAAATAAGATATAGCTTTGTTGATAGATGAGGAAAAGAGAAATACGTCAAGCTTTTCTGAGAACAGATAGAGGAGGGGTGGTAAGCTTTGCTAATCCAAGTCATGCTTATAATGGCCAGTGGTCATATGGTAAAATCAGCTTATATTGGTATATTTACCTTACTGTTTCTTTTTCAGTATTTCGCCAGGGTGATATTGGAACAAACTGGTATGCTGTCCTGGCAGGGTCTTTGGATGTGAAAGTATCTGAGACCAGCAGTCACCAGGTAAGATACCTTATCTTTTTTTTTTTTTTTAAGTAGGATTTATTAGTATTATTTTTAAAGACACATTAGGTCTATATATTTTATGCCATCAAAATTACATTTTCAAACTTTCAAAATGGCCTCTCTCCCATAGGAAGGAGTTCAACAAGTGTTTGTTGAATTCTTTTATTAAGTTACTCAAGAAGCATATATATTGCATGTTTTCCATGGTTTGAGTATGGTGACAGGTATTGGAACACAAAGTGCAAGAACACATTGCCTGCCTTTCAGGAGCTTGCTATCTGGTTGGGAAATGCAAACAATTCAATTGCACAGTGATATATTGATGTTGTGTAAGTTGAAATGTGAGCAAAGGGGACAGAGAATCAAGTCTTCCTGGGTGTCTCCTCCTTCCTCCTTCTGGTATCCTAACTTTTCTGTGTCCTAGATGTGATCCCTCATCAGCCCTGTAGGTGCCACAGCGATGCAGGAGCAATGTGCTTGATACAATCTCCCTAAAAATCTTTCACAGTTGCTCTGCCTCATCTTCTCAAATGTGGAAGGGCTAATAATATATATGTATTTTCCTAAAGTGTGCTACTTGCTTACTTGATCTTCATTAGTGACCTTTGAGGAGCTTAGCATCCTAGGAGATAAAATTCATTTTCTCTCTTTTCCTCTCACAATATTTGTGAATATTTAAAATTGAACCCAGACTCTTCTTTCACATCTGCAGTGACCCTTGTTCATCCTTATCCTTGGGGCCCAAATGTACAGAACTTTCCTGTTTGGAGTCAGGAACCTTGAATCTCAGAAGTCTAAAGGCCACCTTCAAGCCTCAGTATGAAAACGGCCCAACTTTTCTACCTGCATATTCAGGATTCATATAAAAACTGACGGAAGAGAATTGGCTAATTGTAAAATCAGAAAAAATTATCAAGAAAAATGTATAAATCAGCCAAGGGAATAAATAGCCTACAGCCAAGTATCGTGTTTAAGACTCTGTCTCTAAGCCTTTTTCATATGTAACATACTCCAAATGGAGACACATTTATGATGCATTAAATCTGAGATTAAAAATTTTCAGGCATACGTGTGCATATTGGAGTTGGGGGCAGCCAACCATTTAAAAATGGAAAAGTATCCTAAAGATTGTTGATAAGGTGGGCATTTAGAGTTTGGAATAAAGCTGCCAATGTAATTCCCACTGTTATGGATGGGCAGAGTCTCAGGCCAGTGCCCATGTCCTGCTTAACCCATAGATACTTTTTCTGTGCATCACTACATAGAACTTTCCATTACAAACTGCCTGGGACCTGTGCCTGTCAACCTTGTTGGTACTGTCCCTCTCCCCTTCTCTCACAGAGCCAGTTATCTCCTGGAGTTCAGATGCCGAGGTGAGAGGTGAGTTTTTTATTCTTGTAAGCTGCCTCACTTTCTCAATGAACTGAGAGAACAACTACATTTCTTGGATATTTGCCATGTGCAGGGCAGTGTTCTAAGCACCTGATAGGTATTTATTTACTCCTTTAATCCTCACAACAACCCTACGGGGTAGGTCATATTACTGTTCTCGTTTTACAGATGAGGCAGTTGAGGCCCTGACTGGTTAAATAACTTGCCCCAAGTAACCTATATAGAAATTGGGGGAACCACACTTCAAACCCAAGAAGTCAGCACCTGAACATAGGCTCTTAGACACTGCTCTGTAATTTTGACTCAAAAGAACTGTGATGAGGGTTTCCTGGGTGGCTGAGTCAGTTAAGCGTCCAACTTTTGATCTCAGCTCGGTTGCTGATTTCAGGATCGTGAGTTCAAGCCCCACTTTGGGCTCTGCTCTAGGTGTAAAGCCTACTGAAAAAAATGTGGTGACTCATGCAAGTTCCCTCTTTCTGGTATGTGTCATCTTTTCAGATTTCCCCATGTCTCTTATCTCTGCACACCTTCCACCTGCAGACTGCTGTCCTGGAGGGTATCCTCAGGCTCCTTGCCCAGGGCTGTTCCTGATGTTTACCTTAACCGGGTCTCACTTGTGTGGAGGTGTGGAGGGGACAGGGCCTGTAGAGAATGGTTCTCCTTGCTCCTCCAGGTGGTTGTGAATGAGTGCTGATGGAGAGAGGGGAAGAACTGGAAAGAGATGGTGAGGAAAGAGAGGAAAGGGGACAAAGATGAGAATTAAGGGGGAGAAAGGTGAGAAGGAAAGGAAAACAGAGAGGAAAGAGAAGAAGGAAAAAGGCAGAGCAGATGTACCTAGGGGATGATAAATAACATCAGCATGAATATACTGATACATCAAATGTTCAAAACTGACATGAGATTTTGATGGTATTAAGATAGTATGGCCAGAAGCTCCTGGAATCTTGCCCTGGACCAATTTTCTCATCATGGGGTTCTAGCAAGAATAGATGAGTAACACTTTGTTATTAACTGTGGGGTTTTAAAAATCTTAACAGACTTTTAACTTTAGCTGTGGTTTTGATCTCAGACCCAATTCCTAAGCTGGGCTTGGTCTTCTCTTAAGTTGTTAGGAGTTACTAGCTTTATACCAGATCTGGTTTACTGCCTCCTGTGTACTTCACCCCACACTGTCCAACCAGGGTTTTCTGGATTGATTTATATCACTAAGATATACGGAAGAGAAAGCTCATTGATGTCTACATCCTTCACCTCTCCAAAGAGGAGTCTAAGAAACAGAGAGGGCCCAGCCTTCCAGCCAACTCAGACTGCAGGACACCTGCAGTGTCAGGACACCTGTCACCTGCAGGACATGGTTACAGCCACCTGGGAGAAAGAAGCTAAAGAGAATGAGCAAGATGGCTGAACCTCCTCCCATGGCAAGTTGCTTACAGGGAGAAATAAAAAAGCCACTTCCACCTGTGCTAGCCTTGTAATGGGCCCTGAATCTCTGCCCTCCAGCATTATGACCAAATCAGGGTGATTAGTAAGCCAATCAGAGTAGTTCTCTCTATAAGTCAAAGTTCTCCAGAGAAATAGAACAAATAAGAGATAGACAGATAGATAGGAATTTATTTTAAGGAACTGGCTTATGTGACTGTGAGGGCTGGTAAGTTTGAAATCCATATGGCAAGCCAGCAGGCTGGCCATCAGGCAAAAGTTGATGCTGCAGTCATCAGTCTGAAAGCTGGAAACCCAGGCAGAATTCCTGTGTGGTAGTCTAGAAACAGAATTCTGTCTTCTTTGCGAGACCTCAAGAGAAACATGTTTGCTCTTAAGTCCTTCAATTGATTGGATGAAACCCACCTGCATTATGGAGGATAATTTGCTTCATTTAAAGTCTACTGATCATAAATGTTAAAGATGTCTAAAAGATATTTTCACAGCAAAATATAGACTAATGTTTGACTAAACAAACTGGTTGCCATAGTCAAGTCAACACATAAAATTAACTATCAGCTGCCTCAGTTGGGAGTGAAATGGGGTTGGATAATGGGCCATGGGAGGAGAAGCAAGGAAAGACCTACAATTCCTACCCCTTGAGACCAGCAACAACTTTGCTAAGTGCCTTCACTGTGTTATACTTGCTAGGGATTCTGTGTGCATTAACTGACTTCATCTTTTGGCATTCATATTCTGTTTTACAACTGGGCTTGAAAACAAAGCTCAGCAACATCAGGTGTAACTTTCCCTGGGTCATACAAATGTATGTGGCCAAGTGAAGATTTGAATTCAGGTCTGACATATTCCAAATTTCACGTTCTTCCTGCTGCTCACACAGGAAAAAAAAAAAAGCAGGGAAGTAAAAGAAAAAGAAGAAAAGTTAAGAGACTAAGCTAGTGAAGGAAAAAGAAAGGAGGTAACAGCATAAAAGAGTGAAATCTTTATAAGTGGGTAGGGCAGTTTCTTGCTAGCCTGACCCTCCATTTTCATTCAAGTCTCTTAGTGGCCTTTCTTCTCATCAGAGGGTCAGAAATCAGAGATGGTGATGATAAATTCCCAAACTTAGAATCTCTAAGTTTCAGACATACCCTCAGTGGGGTGTTAGCTGAGCCAGAATGGTGGGATAAGAGCAGGAATAGATCATGGTAATGGAGCGCCCACTACAGGTAGCTGTGTGAAAAGCACTTTTCAAGCATTTTTTCATTGGCTATTAAGCTACAGCCCCCTTCCCCACCCCTGTTTAGTGCTATTATTAGTGTCACTTTACAGGTAGACGCTAAATAACTCTCCCAAGGTCACTCATCCATTAGGTATCAGAGCCAGTTCTTTGAGATTCTGAGGCTGAAGTTCTTGACCATTATGGCTGTATAGGTGCCAAGCAGAAGTAATAATGAATGTGGGGAGAAGCTTTTCCCCTGCAGCTCCGGCAACCACCCGCTGATTCCAGCTCAGAGCTCCACACCTCTCATCTCCAAGCCCACCTTGCAGGTGTTTGCTCCACCTGAGACATAATATCAGGGAAGACCCACTTCTCACACTCTGCTGGGCTGCCCCTGGGTGTGGGTTCCTCCTTCCACCACCTTTTAGATCAGTTAAATGAGCATGGTCCATCCCTTCAAAAGGTTTCTAGGCTAGAGGGTGGGGTAGATAAGTATGGGTGATAGGGGAGGGAGATTGAGGTACTATGTCCAAGGTGGAGGTGATAGGGTTAGAGTTTGGGTTGATAGGAGGTATGGGGGCTGAGAGAAAGTGGGGATCCGGACTTGGTTAAAGAGGTGGATGGTGATGCCAGTAATTGAAATAAGGGCACATAAGAAAGAAAGCCCTTCACAGATTCTGATACAGTGTTTCTATGTCATATATTTATTAGGCATTATTGATCTGATGTAATTTTTTTTCTGAACAAAATCACCCTTTTATATGGTGATAGGAAGAGATAACTATACATAAATTTGAAGAATACTAATGGCATAAATATTTTATTTGGCTCAGAAATTTATATTACCTTTCTGCCTGTTTTAATATAATACTACTTTTTCTGCCTTTTCATCATTCCCTTATACTTTTTTGCTCACTGGATTAAAAAAGCACAGCTTCTTGCCTTCTGTATGATTGGTTTTGCAGGTTCTTTTTGAATTCTTTGGACTCCAGGTTGAGGGTCACACTTATCTCCCATTAGTGGTATCCTACGAGCATAGTTATAGTAACTCTCATCATTTAGAAACCATTTCACTTCCATTGTTTTGTTTGAGCTGCCCTAGTAGGCAGACCCAACTGTGTTGTAAGTTACTCAAGTCCCATGTGAATGAGTGGTCTGTTCAAGGTGATACAGTGGTGACCCATAGAGCTGGAAATCACCATGACTTCCTTACTCAATCCAGTACTCTGCTCTTGTCATCCTTACCTTTGGCCAGCATGTGTGGCCATTTGTGTGGATGTCTGTAAGGGGTCTTCAAAGGGTACTTGCTCCCAAGTGCCTACCGGTGTCCATGGGTGGTGGTAATGTATAGATCCTTCTTTGCCCCCTTGGATCACTGGTGCCCAAGATTCTGAAGAAAGCTGTTCATTCCACATTTTGGAAAAGTATTAAAACCACTCCACTCAGTGGTAATGTAAGCTTCAAGCCCTTTGCTGGGAGGAGGGGATCGAGACAAAGAGCCATTGGACTGTGGGGAACAAGGATGGCTTACCTCCCAGTTTTGCTTGGAGTTGGTCCACCTGGTCAGTTTCAAAACCACAAGTCTGCCAGCTGGGGAGGCATGACTTAGCAGGCAGACTCTTTCTCATCCTGTGGGTCTGCTCCCAACTCAGAGCACATCAGACACTGGTGCACAATCCTACTGAGTGTTGGTTGGAACCAACTTCTCTCCCTCTGACACAGGCCTTTCTGGGAAGAGCCCCAAGCCAACACTGTTCCGCTTCCGTACTTCCATTGCTTTCATTTCTTTTGCTATGGACTTGAAACTGTGTTTGTTCTAAGAATTCAGAGAAATACATAGACTATTCTGTTCTGTTATTTTGATGAACTTGTAGAGACAGCTATCCTTGGAAATACCTTCCTATGCATTATATTTCTTCTACTACTCCATAAACAAAGCTTACTTCCAAAACACTTGTACCCCATGTCCATATGTAATTGTCAAAGGCACACCTACCAGCTTTCTAGGCACTTTTCCTGCCTTGAGCATTCTTTGTGTTACCCCTTGAAACTCAGAGTGTTCAGCAAGGGAACCTGCCCACAGACCACACCACCAACCCACTGTGTCCCAACTGGCTCACATGTTCACAAAGATTTCTACTTGGCAGCACAGATCCTATCAAGGATTAACCTTTCCCATTCCCACCAATACCTGTCCCCACCCTCAGTCTCTTACCTAACACTAACCAGGACACAAACGCCCTCAGACATCCACAGTGGAACTCTTGTGCTCAAGAACTTGCCTGTCTTGAGTGCCTATTTAACTACACGGCCTGAAAGTTAGAGAGTTTATGTTCCCACTAGAATGAAAATGCTATCAGTGTACTCTTTTCTTATTAATACTTGAATGGATTTAGAGTGAAAAGTGGATATTGGAATAAATTATACATAATAAGTAATACACACAAAAACGATAAATAGGCAGCCATACTCAACTCTGTGTGTGTGTTTCAGAAAGCGCGTACGCACACGATAGGGAGAGAGAGAGAGAGAGAGAGACAAGGTCCTGTTTTTCTCTGCAGATTTTATAAGTGAAGGGCCTTTTTGGCATGGTAAATATTTAAACCCTAGAAATATATAAGGTTTAAAAGTTAATCTTCGCACCAAAAAAGTATATTTTTCCTGTCGCATGAAAGAAGAATTTCTTCTGACTGCTAAGTGACTAGAAGTTCATGCTGCAAAATAGAGAGTAAGATGGTGTATTAATTCATTAAAACTTCTACATCTATATAACAGATGCTTATTTAAAGTATTTTTACCTAATGCAACACACAGTGGTTATAATCAGACCTCTTGAAATCCTCTCTCTGATACTTCATTGTGTGTGACCTTAGGCAAGTTAGATTACCTATAAGTTGGGGATTTCTACCTTAAATGAGTCAATGTATACAAACCACTTCGTGGGAAGCTTGGCATAGAGCAGGGGTTCTGGTACTTTTTTCTTACTAATTCCAGAAGGAAAGGTTTGTTGCCTAGAGTGGAGGGCAGCCTGTTGCAATGCCTGCAATGCTCTCATTTTATCACAAGAGGGCAGTGCTAGCATAGAGAAAGCAGGAAATGTCCTCGGTATTAGAATGGCAAGCCGTTCACCGATGTTATTCAGCCATTCTCTGGGATCAGAGAACCCTGGCTGCTGTTGGCACTTGCACTTTATTCACCCTCTCATCTGTTTCTGTAACATTCTCTGGCAATTTTTAGTCCAATTTTGGAAAAACGATCTCTCACTGGTACTTCCCCCAAAGTAAAATGTGCTTTTATTTGCCCTCTTTTTGTCTTTACAGCAAAGATGTTTTTAAGCGTTGAATTTTTGTTTATGAAATTTGAAGGACAGACTTGTTTCTCTATCATGTGGCTCTCTCTATCATTCTCTGTCTTTCTGTCTTAGCCTGTCTGATTCTCTCATTTACTCTCGTTTCACCCCATTATTTTCAGACAGAGAACATTGCTATCATCAGGGAACATTTGCTGAACACATTTAATGAGCCCATGAAATGTGAAAGGTGCCAAGTCCATAGTGGTGGTTTATGATCTCTTATTACTTGTCTGTTCAGGTCATGTTATTTGTTAGGAACCCATCCGGAGTTTATTTAGCATCCTGCGCGAGGCTTCCACACACTGTGTTTAGTTTTGTTGCCATGTAATTCTTTGTTTGGGTGGATGCAGGACTGAGCCACGGTGCAGGACAGATTGGCTTTCTGCTGAAATGAAGCTGGCCTCCCTGATTCAGTTACTGGAATGCTAATGCTAGTCCCTTCTCACGTTCTCATCGAAACTTCCTGCAGCCAGCTTGCCTGATCTCGTTAAGCTGTGTCTAACACTGTCATTCCAGGGAAGTGCTGTAAAAGTAACAAATCTGTCTTTGCTGTCTGTTAGAAAAAAACACATTTGACTTGGAAGTATTTTGCCTTTGTGCTTGGCAATAAATTCTTCAGACAGCACATACAATTTAATGTCTTGACAAATTTTTATTTTTTAAAAAGACTTGCAGCATTCAATAAATTCCAATACTAAATTCAAGCTCATGAAATAAACCCAGGCACTACCAAACTTAATGGCAAGTATTGGCCATAGTCCTAAAATAAAAATATTGTCAAAATATTTGCTTTGTAAGAATTTACGTTTCAGGGTCTGTGCACTTAAAGGACCAATTTGTTCGCTGATGTTAACCCAACATATATCCAAAACAATAAATATGCCATGAGACAGTTAACTTTTCTTGAGCTATTAATACAGGGTGATTTAGGTATACTTACTAAAAAAATCTGATACCCCTTGAAGTTAAAGGACAGTTTAAGGAAAAAAATCTTGATGTACTGATCAGAGAGAATTCTTATGTCTGTTTGTTGATTGCTAGTCATTTTAAATTTCATCAGGCTGTAACTTGTGTAAGTTGGATTTCTGTGGATGTGTATAGACATTTGCAAAGCACGTGTTTATTACCTCTGATATCAGTGATACACAGCCATTGGCTTTCTTAACACCGTTCCTATTTTCATAGTGTAGCTTTGTTTATAGTGTAACAAACAAATAAAATGCTTCATATGAGAACACCTGCTTTAAGAAAACCTAGCATATCATAATTCAGATGTACAAAGCAGATAAATTAAGGGGTGATTAGTAGCAGCACAAAAGGATTCTTTGATTTTCAGCAGGATTCATCAGAAGGGTTCCTTTGAATGCAAGCTCCCCCAGAGAGCTGAAGTGTTTTGCAGATCATTCAAACCACTTGACATCCAGACTGGGAGACAGAGAAACTTAGAATTTAAGTGTTGAAAAACCATCGTTCATTGAAGATTAACACAAAAGGAATGTAGAGGTTCTCTGTTCTTTCAATAATAGAAAAATGTAATTTGCTTTTTAGTAATATGGTTAACCTAAACGTGTATATAAACATGACTAAGTCAGAAATACTATTTTCCATTATTTATGGAGCACCTACTCTGTGCTAGGAACCATCCTTGACTCTGTGTGTTGTTTTATTTATATTTAATCCTGCTTGTGCCCATTTCATAAATGAGGATATTAAGCTTCCTGGGATCATTTTACCCAAAGCTGCAAGACTATGATAATTGGCAGAGAACAGTTTTGAATCTAGGTCTACGAGGGCTATACTTTTGTCACTACACTCCAGGGAAGTTTCCTGCTAAGCATGGAGTGTTCTGACTCTCGGTGCCGACACATGCGTGTCCTTTGCCTAATATTCCCTGCCTTCCATCAGGGTGACTTTACTGACGTGTTTGTTAACCTACCTAACACGAACATTTATGAATGGAGATAACCAGACCCTGCCTATGCCACTGAAATACATACTGTGCCAAGATAATGTTCACGACTTCAGTTGGTGCTTAGCTGGGCAGAGGAGGTGAGACTGAAAACTGGAGGCCATCTATGGTGGAGGTAGGAGCTGTCTAGAGGGCATGTTCAGGTATGCCGGGCAGGACATGGAAAGTGACTGAACACTGGAGCAGCGCGGCCCCCAGGTTAGTAGAGCGCAGGATGGGGTAGGTCTAACTAATGGTAACATGATGGGCTATAACTTGGGGATGAGCAGGGAGTCAGGAAGTGGGCCCAGTGATGGAAGTGGGTGGCAGGTGGGCTGACGAACAGGCCTGGCCACAGAAGGATGTTGGAGAAGGATGTTGCCATACATGTGTGTATGGCAAGGATGCTGGTGAGGGCTGTCAGAACTAGACGGCCATTTTGAAAAGAATTAAGATACCAGATAGGTTATTAAGGCAGAGACACAGAAAGAAAGGCAGTAACTCCGTTCTCCCACTGAGGTAGGAACTCCGTTGTTAGCAACTAGAGCACAGGATCAGAGTAGGAATAACTAATGATCGCTTACATTTCTCTTAATGAGTTAAGAGGTTGGTGCCCTAGTCTGGGATGGATTTGATCCTCTCAATGAGGGCCAAGTGGACCCCAGTAATGAAAGGAGGGTTAGAGAGGGAGCAGTGCTGTTTTCTATTTTCCTGGAGATTGGGACTTAATATATATAGATAAATGTATGTAAATAAAAATACAGATTGACTGACTGAAGGAAAAAAACCTGTGTGGATTTAATTATTACTTTAATTGATTTTTCTACTGAGCCTTGGCAAGTGGTACTTAACATCTCATATGATCATGGCAGAGGTATATGCAGAGGTGATTAGACTTACTAGTTCGCGTCTGAACTCCTACTCACTAGCCATGCTCCTGGACAAATTCCTGAACATCTCTGGGCCTGATTTTCCTCAGCCTGTGAAATAGCCATGATGTTGCAGAATTGTTCTAATACTGCCATCAGTAAGAATACCCACAATTTATTAAGCATTTCTTTTCAGTCAGGCTCTGTGTGAAGCAGTTTAAATGCATTATCTCATTTAACTGTTGTAAGGAATAAATAAGGCATCACAGTCAAGACACCTGGCTTAGTGCACTCACACACGTGGAGATCCATGTACATGCTGACGCACTGTAGAATGTGTACCATTAAGGATAAGTTGGTTATTAAGTGTTTTAGAGGATAAGAGAAGGAGTGACCATGTTGACTGATAGGTGAAAGAGAGTTGCATGAGATTGGAGGAAGAAACCAGATGACATGTCAGTGACATGCCACAGGTCACTCCTTTTTTGAGCGCCCATGACCCCTACTTATATAGTAGAATTGGCGTCAATTCTAATAAAGACCCAATATGTTTTACCAATAACACGAGGAAGTCTTTCCCTGTGTCACCCAGGGGATCTTGCACTTACTGTGTGTCTGCTGCAAAGCAGTAAGTGATAAGCTCGTCTCTGCCCCTTTTACAGAAGTCCCTTTGGGAATGCCGGTTCAGCCCTATGCCTCCCCAGAGGTCTCAGTGTAATGTAGGACTCACAGCCATGTTTGGCTAACCCACTTGCTTGTTTTGGGTTTCCCTGGAATTCCACCTAGAGCCTAAGATTGAGCTGCAAGTGGTTATTTTTGAAGATGACCCCAGGAAGCCTTGTAAGGAAGTGGAAAAGTGAGACATGGAAGGAGGGAAAGCCAATAAAAGTGTGTTAAGATTTCAACTGGACTCACTCTTCCAGGCCATCCTCCACGAACCGTGTAGAGTTAGGAAGCTCGGGTATTTATCTTCCTCCTCTCATGCCTCTTTGGTGGAGGTTGCCTCTTGCAGGCATCGAGTGCCCAGCACTCTGCCCTCAGGTGGAGCAATGCAGATGCCTGAGAGAGGAAGCCACACGTGTGTATTGCAACTGTCCCGAAAGCTACAATGACTTTGGGGGTGGGGTGAGGTGAAGAGTAGGGAGGAGTCCGGCAGGATTCCAGTAGCATCTGCTCAATCTACCTTCCTATGTTGAAGACACTCAGAGTTTTAAATCTACATTTCATATTTGGAAATCCTTAAAGTAAATTGCCATCTTATCAAAATAGAACATTTCTTTGCTTCTGTTAATATTTTATATTCCCTGAGCAGGTGCTGACCAGTGTCTTCATCTCTGTGTCGCTATAAATATTTTCTTTCTGCACATTAATCTGAGAATGAGCAGAAAATAAAATAATCTGAATAGTCTCTATTGAACACGTATGGAGACATGAGCAGATCTTAGAGTATGTGTAAACTTTTTTATTTAAAAAATTTAAATTTATTTTTGAGACGGGGAGGGGCAAAGAGAGAAGGAGACACAGAATCCGAAGCAGACTCCAGGCTCCAAGCTGTCAGTACAGAGCCCAACGCGGGGCTCTCACCCATGAACCTTGAGATCATGACCTGAGCCGAAGTTGGACGCTTAACCAACTGAGCCGAGCCACCCAGCCGCCCCTAGACTATGTGTAAACGTTAAAGAAATAGTAATATTACATTCAGAAATGGATACTTACAGCCCCAGCGAAAGGCATGCATTCAGCCTATCTGCAGGGGTTCAAGGTTGGAATTCTGACCATAGGGATCTGGTTAGATGTTAGTGTGGACCAAAGTCAGAGGGCTCCCACCTCATTGACTTACATTCATTCAACGTTTCAGTGTACATATTCAGCAACCTATCTTGGCTCTGTTAAATGAGAGAACATTAGATTGCAGATTTCTCTTTTGATAATTCTCTTCTAAGCACATTGCAAGGCCCTGTCTGGGATTCAGAAAATAACATTCATGGACTATAAAGATAGTAATTAATCTTTAGAGTGAAAATGTTTTTCTCAGGACCTGCCTCTTCCCAGTGCCCAACCCATACTTCCCAAACCCATTCAGATTTCTAGGTACATTTGTCCTAAAAATAGTGAGTCTGCTGAAAGCTACATTTGAACTTAGAAGTAATTCTCCTTCCAGGCGAGGTTTTCTACTCCTAACTTTAAGATCCTGCCTTGTGTTTGTGACTCCCTGTCTTTAAACTTAAGAAGACCAAAAGAAGACATCCAGATGGCCAACAGGCACATGAAAAGATGCTCAACATCGCTCCTCATCAGGGAAATACAAATCAAAACCACACTCAGATATTACCTCATGCCAGTCAGAGTGGCCAAAATGAACAAATCAGGAGACTATAGATGCTGGAGAGGATGTGGAGAAATGGGAACCCTCTTGCACTGTTGGTGGTAATGCAAACTGGTACAGCCACTCTGGAAAACAGTGTGGAGGTTCCTCAAAAAGTTAAAAATAGACCTACCCTATGACCCAGCAATAGCACTTCTAGGAATTTACCCAAGGGATACAGGAGTACTGATGCATAGGGGCACTTGTACCCCAATGTTTATAGCAGCACTCTCAACAATAGCCAAACTGTGGAAAGAGCCTAAATGTCCATCAACTGATGAATGGATAAAGAAATTGTGGTTTATATACACAATGGAGTACTACGTGGCAATGAGAAAGAATGAAATATGGCCTTTTGTAGCAACATGGATGGAACTGGAGAGTGTGATGCTAAGTGAAATAAGCCATACAGAGAAAGACAGATACCATATGTTTTCACTCTTATGTGGATCCTGAGAAACTTAACAGGAACCCATGGGGGAGGGGAAGGAAAAAAAAAAAAAAAGAGGTTAGAGTGGGAGAGAGCCAAAGCATAAGAGACCCTTAAAAACTGAGAACAAACTGAGGGCTTATGGGGGGTGGGAGGGAGGGGAGGATGGGTGGTGGGTATTGAGGAGGGCACCTGTTGGGATGAGCACTGGGTGTTGTATGGAAACCAGTTTGACAATAAATTTCATATATTAAAAAAGAAATAAAGTAAAATAAACTTAAGAAGACCACGTATGAAGGAGGAAATGTGGGAAGGATGGGTTCCATGTTCAGTTCTGGTGGGAGAGTGAGGGACGCTGGAAATGAGCCAAGATGATCAAAGAGCCGAGGCTGGGTGCGCCTCCTTGCAGAGGTCTTGACACGTGAGGTCAAGACATGTGTCTTGACACTTGGCACCCGGCAGTGCACTGGCAGAACTAACAGGACTAATGTGGTGAGATGTATAATGCACGGGTAATTGTTAAACTCTCCAGGGGAGAGCCGAGAATACCTTCAATCCTTTGTCCATCACGAGAGCTGTTCACTAGCGAGAAGCCAGGCTCATGTGACTTTCACAGCCTACGTCTTTCTTTGTATACCTCTTGGTGACAAACTACATAGCCAGGGATAGGAGGTGAGAGAGGAGAAGACTGTTTATAATCCATAAAAATCTACAACTAGCTCACAAATAACAGATCATCATAGTTCCTTTGCATTATACTTTGTGGATAACCTTCGATATTTAAGCTACGTGAACAGTGGCAGGAGTAATATTAATGGTTCCATACCTGTCAAGCTTTAAAATAGAATTTTACACTGAAGGTACAAATTAGGCAAAAGAAGCCTTTCCAAAGGGTGCAGATGATAAAGTAGGCCAGTAGGATTCTCAAGGGAACCTGATATTCTAGAGAATTTATGGAAGTCTGTGATTCATCATAATACCTCTTGTGCTTTTACTAGAGTTTGAAAATTACTCAGCGATACCTAACTCGCTGAATATTGATATTTCGGTTCTGGGGATATTTTTCTGACTGAATTTGTCTGCAACTGCCTCTCTAGAAAATTTATTAGCAAACTATTCATACATTTCCCCCCAATCTTTCATTCTTTTCTGAGATATTATTGATTTTATTTTCCTAAACACAATTTTATATGGTAATATCTGGGCAGAAGCAATTTGCTATGGTTCAAGGATCTGGATTCTTATGGGCATTTGTCTTCGTAATGTGATTACAGAGTCACTAACTTGATCTTAATAACGTTTGCTTATTATCGTGTCTTAAATGCATGAAAGGAAAACTGTTTTCTAACTCAGAGGATTACCCTTGTGTATCTCCGTTAGTTGATAATGCCCTGCAAAATTAATGTCCAGGTGGCTTTGAGTGGCTATTGCATTATTTGAAACTTGTTAGGATTAAATGCAAATATTATCACCAATGTTGCATGCAGATTGGAAATTACTTTTTTAGTATACCTTAAGAAACTTTTAAATCACTGATTCACAGCAGTTTATAAACCGGCCACGCTGCACTTCATCTGATGCTGTTTTTACTCTATTGTGGCTGCAGGAGGCAGCATGATACAAAAGGCTTGGAATCTATAGTCAGATAACCGTGGTTAGAATCTGACCACCTTACTTATTTTTTGTGTGAACTAGGGCCGTGTTAATCAACTACCCTGACCCTCAGTTTCCTCATCTCTTCAAGACAGGCTGACATACAAGCACCCCCATTCTAGTTTCCTATTGAAATATTGTAACTGCAACCTTCTCAGTAAAAATCTCTGTTCGTTTTCAAAAGATTCCCTCCTTTTTTTCTTAAAGCAGATAGTAGTCATATAAAAAGATAATACTGTCCACAAAAAGACTTGAAGAAGGTTACTGCTAGAAGCTTTATTCATAATCTGCCCAAACTAGGAACAGTCCAAATGTTCACAAATAGAACAATAGGTAAGCAAATTGTAACATATCCAGGAAATGGAGAATTACTCGTCAGTAAAAGGAAAAAAAATTACTGATCCATGAGACAATGTGGATGAATCTTAGAGACATTATGTGGAGCAAAAGAAGCCAGACACCAAAAAGAGCATATTGTCTGACTCCTTTTACATGAAGTTTTAAAACCAGCAAAACTCCTTTATGGTGATAGAAATCAGAATACTGATTACCTCTGAAGGGAGGGTCTTGATTGGAAAGGGGCATGAGGGGAATTTCGGGGTGATAGGGATGTTCTATGTCTTGATTTTGGTGATGATTACGCAGGTGTATATATTTGTCAAAACTTGATGAACTGTGCAGTTGAATTGCGTGCTTTATTGTGTATAAGTTAAACTTAAATTCAAAGAAAAGACAACTCACCCATGTCGGCTAAACGTTTAGTTTTCTCATGACCGATTTTTGGGATTCTCAGGATGCAGTGACCATCTGTACCCTGGGAATTGGGACAGCCTTTGGAGAGTCCATTCTGGACAACACACCCCGCCATGCGACCATCGTTACCAGGGAGAGCAGTGAACTGCTCCGCATCGAGCAGAAGGACTTCAAGGCTCTATGGGAGGTGAGCCCCAAGGCTTCTCTGTCAATTAACGTAGTTGCGGAAAAGAAAAGGAGCTGCCACGTGGATAATGGCATTACAGTCAAGCCTTAATGTGTTCTGTTCCGAGCTGGTAGATGGAATTTAATTTTCAAAACTTGTTTTTGAAATGAGTGAGTGAAAAAGCCATTTTGACATAAGACATCCCCACCCCCGCCTTTTTTTTTTTTAATTTAGTGCTTGCTCAATTTTCTGTAGTTTGACATACCTTATAATTATTTCTTGAATGACCACAGACTGTTTTATGTATTTCCTCCTTCCTATTCCACAGATGTATTCTTAACCAGGGAACAAAATACTTTGACATTTTCTTTTGCATTTTAAAAATCATCATTGACATGTTTCCTGGTAAAGTGGAATGAATGGGGTTAACATCTGCTTCATTTAAATGCTTTTAAAAATGATGTGCCCTGCAATAAGGTATGGGAAATGAGGGACATAAAGATGTCTGGTTACTTGCCAACTTCAGAATGCATTGGTGGCACAGCGGTGGATGGATGTGACCGGTGCTGGTGGCTTTTGCATTTACCACTGCTTACCAGCGCCCCTTAGGGTATTGCACTCATTTGCAAGAAGTAGGGGGAATAAATCATCTTATATGTAGTAATGGCAAATGGAGCACTTAGAAAGGCCCAGCTAAACCTTGCATCTTTTACGCTCATTCCTTTTCAGTTCTGCAAGCTTCTGATTTTAACCTGTGGTTGTTCCTTATCTTTGTCTTTGGCTCAGTATGTCCAAGTGTTAACCCATCGAGCTGGCAGGCTTTGCAACTTGTCCCGGTGTGGCTAAGATTTTAAACTTGATCTTAAAAGAATTTTGTGTAATCAAATAGTTTCCTCCAGAGCCAAACAAATGACAGATGCATTAAGGGAGCAAACCTGCAGGTGAATGAGTGATGCTTTGCCTTAAAAGTCCTGCAAAGCCTTGGAAGGCCTTGGTGGTAAAACCTGTTACTTTTATTCTTGGCAGTAGTGAATAAATTGCGGGGTTGCTTGTTTGAAATGTTCCTCTTAGAAAATATTAAAGAGCTCCAACTGCTCTGTAAAGTTCAGAGACAAAAGCTAGTTTTAGGAAGGCAAAGCTGAAGTAGGTTTGCATGAGGTGTGTGTGGAGAGGTTTTCTGTCAATTAAAAGGGACCAAGCTTGAGGCAAATAAGCCTTTTTTTTTTTTTGGATCTTTCATTTTTAAAAGGTAAACTGAAAAAGTCTTTCCCAAAAAAGAAAATTTGGAAAACTGGCTTAAGAACAAAAATGATTTCCACCTGTGATGTATGTCATTATAACTGCTTTTGTCTGTTATGACTTTTTCAAGTTGCTCATCGAGGATAGTTTGTGGAAATATTTAAAATTTTATTTTAATTAGGAGCCCTCAGTATTGTGAAGGAAGTTCCTGAGAAGTAGCTACCTGTGAACATTTTTGAAAAACTTATTATTATTAGAAAAATTTTCAAACATACAGAAAATCAGAAAGGATAATACAGTGAACACCCATACACCCCCCACTTAGTTTGGCAGTTGCTGACATATAGCCATATTTGCTCCATCTTTGTCTTTTTTTTTTTTTTTTTTTGCTGAACCACTTTAATGTAAATGACAGACATTATGACATTTCATCATAAATATTCAGCATAATCCTAAGAAAAATAGAATATCCTGCCACATACCCATAATACCATTATTTCACTTACAGTACTAAAGATAACATCCTAATATCTAATATCCAGTCCACGGTTCAGATTTCCCCATAAATACCCATTAATAAATATTCAACAAATATCTTTTATATCTGTTATATTTCAAACCAGGTTCAAATAAAGAACCACGTCTTACATTTGGTTATTGTATCTGACTCTCTGTCTCTGTCCCTCTCTCTCTCCCCCCCACTCCTCCTGTCTCTCCTGTTCTCTCCCCCCGCCTCCCTTCCACCCTCCCTCTCTCCCTTCTTTCCTCTCTCTGTCTCTCTCATCCTTTCCATGGCATTGGCTTGTTAAAAAGGCTGGGTTAGTTTCTCCCAAATTCAATATTTGTTTGATTATTTTCTCATGGTATCTTTTTGTACCCCTGTTCCAGGGTTTTCTATAAAAGGAAGTTAGAGCTAAAAGCTTGATTAGATCAGATCAAACATTTTTGTCCAGAAAGCTTCAAAGGTGATAATAAGTACATCAGGAAGTTCATCATGTCTGGAGGCTTTACTATCGGTGATGCATTAGTGTTATTAGTTTGAGTGTGTCGGTAGACTTCAGTTGAGTACATCTTAGTACTATTTTCCACAGATATTTCCCTTAAAGGAAAATTATTAAATGGGGGTATTGATATTGAAGGTGGCTTTGGTATCCCCAACCTTGCCACATGATTCTGCAGCTCAGTGGATCCAACCCTTAGAGTGTAACCTCAGTGCAGATTTCTGATGTCCCCTGCCAGTGAGTTAATTGAGCTGAAAAGAATGGACAGAGTTTTTGTCTGACTTCTTATTTTACAGGTGGGGGACTGGAACCTCATAGGGAGTAAGAGATTAGTCGCATACTTCATTTTATTTGCCTGTTCACGTAACTAAGTTCAGAGTGCAAATTACATGCTCAATCAGCATTTTAACAGGCTAAAATGGAAATTCGAGAAACTCCATCATCTACCAATCCATGTTAATCAGAACTTTATTAATGGGCACAATTGTGCATTATATATATAGTACATGATAATCCTAAGAAGTTGTAAAATTCTAAATTACTTTCTAAATAAAAAAGATTGACTTGTTTATTCTACCATTTGTTTTTTTAAAATTTTTTCAACATTTATTTATTTTTGAGAGATGGAGAGACAGCGCATGAGTGGGGGAGGGGCAGAGAGAGAGGAAGACACAGAATCTGAAGGCTCCAGGCTCTGAGCTGTCAGCACAGAGCCCGATGCAGGACCTAAACTCACAAACTGTGAGATCATGACCTGAGCTGAAGTGGGACTCTTAACCGACTGAGCCACCCAGGTGCCCCTCTACCAGTCGTTTTTTAACAAATACTCATTGAGTATCTCCTATCAGGTATAGATGCAGCAACAAACAAGACTGACAGAGCTTCCTCTCTCCAGGAGGACTTCTGTTTTACTTGGAGAACACAGAAAATAAGCTACCAAGTCGTAATAGTATTTCAGAGTATAAAAATCATTATAATTAAATGTTATTTCTATTTAAATTTGAGGGATCCATTGAGGACACATATGGCACTAATCTGCTAGCAAAATATCTGATATTCAGAATACCTATTCCTTGTTTATGTTAGATAATGGAGTTTATAACTCAGCCATCTATTACACCAGTAAATAATACCCATTAGCAAAATTAAAACCCAAACTCATACTGTCAGCTGAAATCTGAGTGAGATCTGCAAGCCAAGCATTAAAAGGAAAGCATTATGTAGGGAAGGATTCAGGTAGGAGCCTCATCGAACTGTAAGGTGGCAGGAAGAAGGCAGCAGAAAGGTAAGCTGGATAATAGTGACTCTCTTGTTGGCAAGGTAAGTAACTCAGTGTTGGGGTACAGGTTAGGGATAGTAAGAACTAGGTAACCTGAATCATGGGTCTAAATTTGCATGTTCATCTCATTTGACTAATTACTTTTGAAGAAAGTCATCCTGGGCCCATTGCATGTCAAGTACCCCCTTGATTAGCTTTGTCTCCTTATCTATGTATGCCCTTGTCACTTAAAGGGGACAAAAGATAAAAACAGGATTCTGAGTTATTTCTTCTCACTCTGAAAGTTACAATCTATAACCACTACCAGGTAGCACAGTCTAAAAGTAGCTCTTTAACAGGCTGAGCAAATAGTCTATTTTAAATCTTACACTTGGGACTTTAATGGCAACACAAAGCTAGGGAATCCTGCTTCCTTTCCTGACCAAAGGCAAGTTTCCTCAGCTCTCTGCAGGAAGAGAACACACTCAGAGACCTACATGTGAGATTTTGAAATCCTATTCAATTTCATCCCGGATACCTCTTGCTTTATATTGTCTATTATGTTGTAAGTCAAGCTGGTAACACCTAGAGTATTTAAAAAAGTGATTCCCATAAGTGTAGCCAGAGCATTATTCAATAACCAATACATCAGAAAAAGTATTCCCCAAGATATAACAGAGGTAGCATCTTGATGCTTTTCTTTGCATCCTGCGTCTTTCCTAATGAAAACTGTTTTCTTCCCTCTTCTCCTTCCATGTTTCAGTTGCTAATTTATGGTCAGATTTGAGAACATTGGGTTGCTCCGTCTTAAAACTAGGTCATGTTTTCTTAAGTGAATATGGTAAATTTATTCAGAGTTGGTTGATAATGCATCCCTCCTCTCACGCTTCTGTGATATTAAAACTCAATAAAATATGTGAACCACAGTATAAAACATCTCATTTTTCAGCAGTATATAGGTGATGGAGGGAGAGAAGGAAGAGGAGAGGAGATAGTTCTGTTTTTGAATCTCATTCAGAAGGAAAATAATTGAAAAGTCTTGGAATGTCACGTTCAGTGCTTGAGACAACCATAAATTTAAACTTTGTTCCACTTGTGGCATTGCATACCCTCCGTGAAGAAGTTAAATGGCAGAGTAGTTAAGTGTAGACTTGGGAGTTTTAAGCCAGTTATTAATATTTGATCCAAGATTGTGTGACTGCTGGTGGCTCTTGGACTAAATGAAGAACTGATTTACTGTCCAATTCCCTGAATTTCTTTGCAGCACATATAGGATAAGAAGGCTTCCAATGGTTACAAATGACTACAAGAGTTTTTGGGGTTTTTTTTGTTTTTTTGTTCGTTTTGTTTTCTTGTTGACTTTCCATCTAATGGTATATCTGTATGAAGATGCTTTCAGCTTTGTAGCATGTATTGACATCTCTACATAGACTATTCCCAATACCTGAAGTTGAATGAGGAGGTGAGTCCGGTGTGTTCAGAGAAATAGATTCTTGATCAGATTCGTAACAGACACTACTGAGAGGTCCTTGAACTTGTGTGCCACCTCCTGTTTAGCTGTGTTTCAGTTGCATGGACATCATCTGGCCAAAAGCTTTCCTTCACTGTGAGCCATGTTTGAAAATGTTCAACATAACAATATGTGTCTATGAATAAGTCATTTGAAATTTAAAGACAGCAATAAAACTACAGAGTCTAAAAATAAAAGCAGTATTTTAAATTTATAGTCTGACCCATGCCACAATAAAATTGATTTCTTGGCTGTAATTGTTACCCAGAAACTTCTTGGCATATTTTATGAATTTATTCTAACTGAGGGATCCCATGTCACAGAGAACCATTGCTCTGATGTAATGATTGTTATGGGAGAGTTTATTCCCCAAATGTTCTGTGGCCTCAGCAAATATCGTTAAGTAACTGAAAATCCATTTCATGCTTTATGAGATACAAAACTGAATGGTAAAACAAAGAAATAGGTGCATGTTTCTATCTTAGGAAAAGAATAGAATTTGTAAACAGGAATATTTCTAAGAGTAATGAATATTGTCGAAGGAATATTTTTACATCTGTCTCTATTCCCTGGTTTTCAGAGTGTATTATTTCTAGATTCTATCAGATACGTTGGCAGTTGTGGGCCTGAAAAGCTTTTTAGCTATTTCCATTTACTGCCTGTCTTGGACTATGCAGGTAGAAAGAGTCCTTTCCCATTAATAATCTTTCAAGCCACTACGAGAATAGGAATTATTGAAATAACAGCAGCTTAGTCTTTGCTGATGCGCTTTAAAAACCTTATCAGAATAATATACTTCTCAGAGGCATCTGCCCCTGCTTGAATGGACTTGATGTTCCTGTCTGTCTTGGGCTGTCAGAAAAATTAAAGCCAAATACTTAAAACAGAATATCAGAACATAAAAATCTTAGAAGTACTTTGGATGGTTTTATTACTATGTTTAGCATGCAAACAATTTCTTTTTTCTTTTCTTTTCTTTTTTTTTTTTTTTTAGCATGCAAACAATTTCAAGTTGTTTTGCGTGCACTTTAATGGGAGGCTTTCAACATAGGCCGGTATTTCAGGTAAGTATTTAGTGGCCCTGAGCAGTGAGGCAAGACTGCACAACCCATCCTCAGACAGGGATGCCTATCTGTTAATGCACAGGAACCCACACCCTCATCTGAGGACTAGCTGGAACTGAGAGCCAAGGGGCCTGATTTCTCCCAAGTCGGGAGTCTGTGCTTACTTTTGGCAACTTTGGAGTGTTACTTCCCAGGCCAGAAATTTGCATCAAAGGGCTAAGAAAAATACATCCAAAAATAAACATGAAAGTCAGGATTTCATGCCAGGAACTCCAGCCACACACATCCTGTTGGCTGGTTCTCTTGACTCTCCTCACAGTTGTGATTCTTTTAAACCAAGCGGAAGCCTCCAATGACTTGGACCTTATGTCTGCGCCAGGGTCTTACTCCTCTGTCCTCGAGCTTTTCCATGGAGTGTGGAATGATTCAAATCCAGAAAGGAAGGGAGTGAAGTTACTGGGAGGTAACTACAGTTAAATATATACACATATATATGTATACAGGAAGTCTTTTCCTATTGCCTTCGGCTGCCTGAGCTTTTCTGGAGAACGACCAGCGCCGGGTTTCTCTCTGTGGACTGACATCCTCTGAACACTAATAGATACAAACAGGGAATTATCGGCCATGAAGGTGTATTTTGTTGTCCAAATAAAGGACAGATATTCACTGGATGTCCGGGAACTTTGAGTGACAGAAAAAGGACATATGCTCTACAAGGTCAGAATGTATCTTTTTTTATTCTTTAGTGGGGAAATATTGTATGTCACAGTTTGCATTTTGGTTTGAAGAATTATACTCTGAAGCATCTCTGGCTTTTCTAATTATGTTCCACCAGACCTAAATATGTACAATAGGACTGACATAATTTGATTTCATCTTTATTTGTGATGTGTGTGTGTGTGTGTGTGTGTGTGTGTGTGTGTGCGTGTGTGTGTGGAGAGGGGAGTGATGGTTCATCTTTTTCTGATTGTGAAGGATGTGTTTGTTTAGCCTGAGATCTTAAATATGTTTACAGAAGATAAACAAAGATAGTTGTTCAGAACTAGCCAGTTACATTTATCACATTAATATTAAATGTTGTATGTATTTATCTGGTGACATGCTTGAATGGCATATATTAAAAATAAATTTGGGGCAAGGAAACAGATTGAGAGTGATGGTATTTCATCCCCTGGACGCCCAGTAGGTATCTTGCCTGCCGCTCTCAGACTATATGAAGTCCTTAGTGTTTATGGGAACTCTATTACATTATTGATGACTTGAAGTCAGACCAGCTCCGCAAGCTATGATTTCACTGTTTCTCAGAAGATGATCAGGGGTTTGGAACAGATAAAGGCTTGGCTGGCAGGTGCCAGGAATGCCCAGATGCTGCGGGTAGACCTGTTGGCAGGGTGTGCCTGCCGTAAGCAGTGGTCGTCGCTTCTTTACGTCTCTGGGTGTTCATTTCAGGAGTGTGCACAGGATACTGGGATCTTGTAGAAGTTGCTGTGAGCAGAGGTTTTCAAATGCCTCCCATGGCCGTGCATTTGCCAGCTTGCCTTTGACCCCTCCCTGCCTCCCAAGCCCCGCACTTTTGTCTTGCAGTGGCCCTCATTGCTCCCCTAGCTAACCTACCACACTGCATGCCTCTAAGGAGTTTCTCAACTCCATGTTAATTGATGCCACTTTGAAAATTTGATCTGTAAGAAACTCCCATCACATTCAACAAACATATGTACTTGGTTCCCACACTGTGGAGGTGTAAAATGTATCACGTCTGTCTGTCTGGCTTACAGTCTAGTGGAGAAGACAGACAAGCACAAACACAAGCCATCCTGATGTAAGACAAACTGGAAAGTACTATAAGAAAGATACAGCATGCTGGAGGACATACGAGGGAAGGGAGGGAGAGATTCATTTCCATCCAGGATATCATTTCATCCGAAGACAAAGAGATCTGGTTCTGAATTCTTATGTGGCTAACAAGGCTGGGTTTCAGCATCCCCAAAGGCTTGGGGTCAGTTCACCAAATTATAGCATTTAAGGCAGCTTGTTCCCAAGGGTCTGAGCACGCAGGAGAGGCAGGGCTTCCTCACTCCACTGTCTTGTGCTGTGTTCTGCCTTCTCCTTGTGATTGGCCCTGGCAAGCTTGAATAGGGGTCCGCCTGCCCTCTGAGGGTGTCATGTGTTGTATTTCCAAATGCCTGGCTTTGTGTTTTGTTTGTTGTTCACTCATCATCTGGAGAAATCCGCTCTGAGGTTTAATGGGTCCCCCGGGCAAAGACGGTTCTAGTTGGGGAAACTTTAAGAACTTGAGATTCAGAAAGAACTCGTGGTATGGACTAGGGGATATTGTTAAGCTCTTTAAGTGTAGGAAGCCCTGTGGTCATGGGACTTTTCTGTTCTCATTGGGTCAAATTCCACTCCTGTGTAGTTTCCAGGCTGCCGCGGAGAGGGTTAGAGCACAGTCACTGGGACAGGGTGTCTGACACCGAGGAAGGAGCAGCAGGAAATCCTGTCACAACTCAGCCTCTCTGAATTCCTGCAGGCTTGCCGTGGTTGATCTCACTAACCTCAGTGTTTTGAGCTGTCTGGCCCAAACCAATAAATGCAAGACAGACCTCCTAAAGGCTATTGATGTGGTAGAGTGGTCTGGCCTGAAATTCTGATCTATTCCTGGTTTAATCCAGCTCTGCTAGATGACTTTTTGGAAAGCTCTCTAGCTTCTGGGCCACCTAGTTGTATTATAAAGATACCTTGACTTAAATCCTGTCTTGCTGTCAGGAGTGCTCCAAGTTAATCTTGATTGGTTGCCTTCTGAATTGGAAAATTTAGTGCCCCCCTCCTCCCTTTTTGGTTTGCAAATTCAAGAAGGCAAAGCCACAAATTGTGTGAATGGAAAATATTAAATTATATCATTTGAAAGGCAAGAACTTTTTGTTATCTTTAATCATTTACAGTTGTAGTTCTTAAAACCTAGGTCCACATTAGAATTACCTGGAAAGCTAGTTAAAACTTCCCATATGTGGGCCCTGTCTAGAACACTGAAACCAGAATCTCTAGAAGAGGGGCCCTGAGTGTCGCTGGCTTCTTCAAGCTCCCCAGATGGGCGTACTGGGCACCCAGGGCTGAGAACCTGTCTTCCAGCAGTGGGCTTTGGTAAGTGGGTACTGTGCCCCTTTGCATCTGGGTCTGCATTTACCTGCCTGGCATTTTTGCTCTGTGCTAAGGCTCTGTGATTGAAAAATATGTTTATTCCTTGTTTGTGTTAAATCTCCTAGTGTAATTTTTCCTTCTCTCATATAGACATTCTACTTCCAAATTGGGGTTTCTGTCAGATTTAAGTAATAATGGCAAACAGTATTTTAGAGATACAGTGAGTGGGATTTTTTATTTAAGGGTTTGTGATTAGAGGTTGCCTGTGTGGTCTGGCTATTGAAAGTGTGAGAATCACATGCAAAATCCACCCCCTTCCTTCAATTCCACCATCCTACAAACACATATTCTCTTATCTGTCAGGGCAGTCTGGTCGTTACACATCATGTAGCTCCTGGAAAACTCCACTGTACCTTTGTAGGAGAATGAGAGTGAAAAAGCCAAGTAATATCATAGCATCATTATGAGGGGAGTTTTGAGCTCATGGGCCCCTTGAGAATGTTGTGATCCCCGACCCAACCCTGGACTATATGCTTTGAGAGTCACTTCTTTAAGATAAATCCCCAGAAAAAGAATACTAAGTTGAAAGGTGTGGAAACATTTATGTCTCTTGATAAATATGATCACATTTATTTTCAATAGTTTTTTTTTTTTTTTTTTTTTTTTTTTTTTTCTGCCACCAGGACTATTTGAGCCTTGGCCAGCATGACTGTTATATATTTTTCTCCATTATAATAGGCACTGTTATTGTCATTGTGTTTCTTTGATTACTGCTGGGATGGTTGAGATTTTCTTTACATATTTCTTTCCTGATCATATTTACTCACCCATACATTGGCATTTATTTATCAGTTTATGTGAATGCTTTATTTGATCAAGATATTAATCCTTTGTTGTAATTCCTGCAAATATTTTATCTTGGTCTGCTGACTTTTCATTTTTCATGAACTTAAAGTACATACATTCTAAATCCATTAAGTCCCCAACAAAAAGTTTATTTTATTGTTTAAAAACCTTTTTAGGGGCACGTGGGTGGCTTAGTCAGTTAAGTGTCCAACTCTTGGTTTCACCTCAGGTCATGATCTCCCCCACGCTGACAGCTCAGAGCCTGCAGCCTGCTTTGGATTCTGTGTCTCCCTCTCTCTCTCTGCCCCTCCCCTGCTTGTGCTCTCTCTCTAAATAAACATTAAAAAAAATTGTTTTTAGTTTGGGGCACCTGGTGGCTCAATCAGTTAAGCGTCCAGCTCTTGGTTTCTTCTCAAGTCATGATCTCATGGTTTGTGATTTCCAACCCTGCATCAGGCTCTGTGCTGGTAGCACAGAGACTGCTTGGGATTCTCTCCCTCCCTCTTTCTCTGCCCCTCCCCCACTCACACTGTGTCTGTCTCTCAAAGAAGTAAACTTAAAAAAATTTTTTAAGTTTGTTTTATAAAGATACCATCTTTCATTTGTAGCTGATTTGAAAAATCACATGATATAAGCAATAATGTGTTTTAGTTCTGTCTGCATGAATTGAATGAGTTTTTAAAACTTCTTTTATTGCTTCTCTCTACTGCTTTAAAGCATTTATAAATGCTCTTACAAATTCATATATTGCCACCATTTGTTTCTTATTACCCCTATGTGGACCTTATTTTATAGCACTGTAACAAAATTTTCTTAAGATTTCTTTTCTGGATATTTGTACCATGACCTGTGTCTCTTCCACCACTCTTCTGCTTGCGTTTTTTAAAGATGCCAGTGATTTGATGGTAAAACCCTTTCCCACTTTCCTCCTGTCCCCCCAAACACTGCTCTAAACTTTGGGTCTGAGTGAAAAATGGGTGGGATTGGAATATCTCCTGAAGTCAGTGAAGTGAGTCCTCTTTTTTGAGCATCTGTAACTGTTTTCTCTTCTTCACTGTCCGGAATTGTATCTACCTCTTTAGTAGTTCTGGGGAAAGCGCAGCTCTTACCAATAAGTGTTAATGAAAATGGCTTTTCAGTTTTAGGCCTTTCTATTTGTTGTGGGTTTTACTTTGTTTGGAGGGCATTTTTGCCCATGTTTCACTTTGTTTAAAATTCATAGAATTGCCTAGTACAGGGGTGCGTGGGTGGCTCAGTCGGTTAAACATCCAACTTTGGCTCAGATCATGATCTCACGGTTCATTAGTTCAAGCCCCACATCGGGCTCTGTGCTGACAGCTTGGAGCCTGGAGCCCACTTTGGATTCTGTGTCTCCCTCTCTCTCTGCCCTTCCCCTGCTGACCCCCTCCCCTCAAAAATAAAAAAACATTAAAAAAATTAGAAAAATAAATTTCCTCGTACAAATGTACTGAAATGGAGAAAACATCTCTATAATAACTTGTTTCTAATCCCTGTTAAAAAGCACAGCAGAACTTGGAAAGGGGAAATGTAGTAAAATGATCAGATATGGCATTTAATAAGAGATCCACCTACTTAGGAATATATACCACTTTGTGAACAACACTGTAAAAAGGATTTACTTATCGAAAATTATGAAGTTTCTAAATAGCTTGAAAAATGTTAGTTCTCTGAAAACTACTGTGGATCACACTGCTTCCATCAACATTTTCTTCCCTTAATTACCAAAGGTTTCATTGTACATAGCAGATGGCATATTTAATGAGATGATAATTAATAAAATAAAATTAATAAATTAGAATCATTACATGACTTCCCAATAGTAATAATTGCAAGCACGTGGGTAACAGTCTAAACTATTATGAGTCCTGACATTGTTAAGAAATTTTTAGAGAAGTTTTAACAGAGTTGGCAATTCATCTTCCTGAAATTCTCTTTCTTGCTTTCTGCCTGTGGCTTTATACTTTCTTCTCCCTCATCTTAGCCTCTTCTTCAGACTTCTCTTACGTCTGAAATGTCAGACTTACCTTTTTTCCCCTCCAACTTTTTATTCAAACTTTTAAACATTCAGAAAAAGTGAAAAAAAGACTAGTAGGAAATACCAAGTTTACTTCACTATTTCAGGTTGAGTTCCCCCCCTTGGTTCTCCCTGTCCCAGCCAGCCTCATTTTATAATCAATTGTATGTTTATCTCTTTCTCTTCAATTCCATCCCACCAGCACTGTTACCTCCCTTGTCTCTCCTCAGTCTAGCCAGTGTAAGGGAGGCAGCATGGTTTTCAAAGACCAGGGAGTGGAATCAGCCAGATTCTGATGATAGTCTGGCCCTGCCTGTGAGGAGCTCTGTGTCCTCAGGCAAGTTACTGAATTGCCTAAACCTCTTTCCTCATTTGTAAAAGGTGTTAACAGTAATCCTATCACTAAAGGTTTCGAGGAAGAAATGATATGAGACCATCAATCCCTTTGCCCCAAGGAAGCACCCGGTAAATGGTGTGGGAGGTAGAGATGGATGGATTCAGATGGAGGAGTTCAGATATACACGTGCCTGCTCAGACCCCTAGTGCTGCGGTCTCTGCTGCCCAGGGACATTGTTTAAACCATCTACGTTGGCACCCAAAATTTTCTAAATGTGGCCGTACATCCTTTTCCAGCCGTATTGCCTCTGTTAATTTATACAGATATTCTTATCAACCTAAGTCTTATCAGCACGCACTAGTTGGGCATCCACGAAGTGCCAGGTGCTGTGCTAGGCACTGGGCACACAGACATAAATAGCATGTGACCCTCAAGGAGCTCACGGTCTAATGAAGATAAATATATGAAAATAAATTTTAAAATCTGATGATATGAGTTATAGCAGAGCGGCATGTAGGGGCTGGAAGTGGGGGAAGAGGAGGGTGGCTGCCAGGGAGAGTCAGAACCATTTTGAGAGAAAGTCTCCTTGTGTGTCTTGTCATCCTAAGGGTGACAGGAAGGTTACTGACAGCAAGGTGCCCCCAGGCACAAGCAGAGGATGTAAGTGCTACTGGGAACATGTCCGCTTCCGTGGAACACGGAGGAGGGGTCACCATAACCCTCCCAGTTCCAGGGTGGGCTTGTCTCATCCTCAGGTTCTTTATGGAGAGACGAGCCTATCAGAGCCACCTAGCCTTTCCTGAGAACGGCACAGGGTTTTTATCTCCTTCTGTCCCCTCTCCGAGGCCGTCTGCCTGCTCTTCTGGACACCAGCATTGTGCCTGCTTGCTGCCTGGAGCAAAAACACGTAACAAGCCCAGAAGTGTTAACCCAGAGAACTGAACGGCAGATCGTCAGTGAAACATCCCTGAGCAGACTCCTGCTCACTCCCGCACCTGCATGTGCCTTCCCCATCTCTGCTGTACTTTCCCTTCTTTCTCCACCTGTCCCATGATACAACCCAGCTGCTGTCTCCCCTAACCTGCCCCCGTCTCCTCCCGGTCAGGTGAACAACGGCAGGAAGGAATGACAGCAACCCTTTCACGTAGGTGTTACCTCTTGGCAGTTCGTGTTGTAAACCAGGTCTGTCTGTGAATGAAAAGCCAAGAGGAGGCTGTGTTTCCTCTTGAGGGGATGAGGATCCAGATGATGAAAAAGAAAATGACTTAAGAAAGACAGGTTGAGATCAGGTGAGGGGATGGGGATAGGAAGGCTAAACATGGGATTGTTAAGATTCAGGGAAAATGGCGGCCCAGAGCACTGTTGTTCCTCCAAATAGACCAAGAATCCTAGAAGCTGAGAGGTCCTGGGGCTGACAGAGCCCCAAGTGAGAGGCCAAGTGTTGCTTCAAAACTGACTCAGACAGGGGTGCCTGGGTAGTTCAGTCAGTTAGGTGACCGACTCTTGATTTTGGCTCAGGTCATGATCTCACGATTTGTGGAATTGAGCCCGTGTTGGGCTATGTGCTGACAGCGCGGAGCCTGCTTGGAATTCTCCTTCTCTCTCTCTGTCCCTCCCCACCTTGTGCTCTCTCTCTCACTCACTCCAAATAAACAAACAAACAAAATGACAGAGGAAACTAAGGACTGTTAATAGATACACTCTGGGGATACATTTGTTTTCTGCCAGATTTGGAGGCCTACAGATCTTTATCAGTTGGGGTTTTCAGTGGGGGCTCTGCTGATGCTGGTGTAGCCAGGGTTCCTAGTAGCCATTAGGCCTGGGTTCTTGGGTCACAGAAGGCACAGAACATTCCATGTCACTCTTTTTTATCTTGTGTTCCTGTGGGACTTGGCAGAGTCTTCTCTCATCTGATGGAGAAGGAAGGTGAGCCCCTTAGAGCATCCCATTTGTGGTAATCCATGACATGATCTAAGACCAGATCTGATTAAAAATCACTGTGGTCATTTGGATTTTACATTCACATGGTGGGTATTTGTATTTGAGTAATAACTACCAATAAAAGATGAATTTTATCAACCACCAACTAAGTGCCAGAAGTCATTCTTATCTTTTCACGTGTGTTAGTTTTGTAGTCATAAGTTATTACCAGCTTAGTCTCAAGAATATAGTTTAAGTATCCAGAAATCAGTTATGGGAGCTTTTGATATAAAAAGAGACTGTTTTCTTTTCTTTTCTTTTTTTTTTTTTTACTTAGGAAGAATTCAGGATTAGACCCAATATTAGCATTTTGCCCTATAGTAATCGGATAACTTACTTAGTTATCCATTTAGTTAACCAATTTATCCATTGGCCAATAGGTTTATATGTAGTGTCAGAAAAGAGGATTGGTCCACAACAGGGGACTCTAATCCAGGTTTCATGAGCTCTGGGTAGTTCACAGATCAGCTATGAGAAACCTGCAAATGTCTAATAATTTTTATTTGTGTGCATTTTCTGAAAAGAGGGTCCAGAGCTTTCATCCTAATCTGAAAGGGCTCTGTTGACCCCCACAAGATTAGGGACCATTTTCTATAGAATTGGGATACAGATCAGACTATATAGCCTATTCTCCCTTTATGTGGGAGAGTAACACTTTATGTGGGAGAACATTTACTCTCGACAAATCTTTACAGAATTTGTGATGTGAGAATGGAGATGATAGAAATAATTTTCATTGTGGCTTTCAGGCTGAGATATTGGTATCCAGAAACTCATCTTGTAGTGAAAAGAAATCATTAGGAAAAATGCCAAGTTCCAGCCTCAAAACAGAAATGCTTTGCAGTAAAGAGGTTCTACCAAAGCCTGTTTTAAAATAAATACTTCTAATTTATGGATCCATCGCTTCTCTAAATAGAGCACATTTGAGTATTTTGTATCCAGTTCCAAAATTATTGAACTTTAATAAGTTTTCATGGAAGTGTGGTTTTGTATTTCTGTTCCATACCTCTCCCCCAAAACCATCCACATGTAATAATGCCCACAATGCTAACTGGATACCTTTAGACAATGGTACTTTTAAAAATTAGCTAGAGCATGGCCCATTATGCAAAGCAATAGCTGTCTTTGTTTTTTATTTAAAGAAATTTAACTTATTGAAACCAGGTAATGCATACACTCGGTAAAAATTCAAAAAGTACAACAGAATATGTAATGAAAAACATGCCTTTCTCTCACCCCAGCCCTAACCACTAGCTCACTTGCCAGAAGGGAGCTGGCTTCTTCTGTAGAATATTTTGTGCAGAATATTCTCTTTGACTGATTATTGGGAATGACTTCCAAATCTTACATTTGACTCTTTTTCTCAACCTCTTGAGAAAAGAAAGAAGTCTTAAAATTTCTAAAAGACATTTTGAATCACAATCTTCACACAGCTTGACTCTAACATACCTATCCTTTACTATTTATCTAAATTCCAACAACTTGGATCTCCTGTCAGCATGGTGTGATGTTGTAAATCTGAGAACGTTATTACAAAATGTGGCTATGTTTCAGAGAGAAAATTCTATCCAAGCATGTAGGAGTTTTTGTAATATAATTCATTTTAATTTTTAGTTATTACAAACTAATAAGTTTGTGGAAAATTCAAAGTAATATACATGATTAGTAATATTGAGAGTATAAGAAGTAAATAAAGAAATAACACCTCCTTAAATTTGAATAGAGGTGTTTAATCATCAAAGCTATGGGATATCACATTGATGCCATGCTAATAAATAAAACATGGGGAATTCTTTTGGCATTAATTTTCCAAGAAGTTGTCCCTGTAAATAACTTCCTCATATCTTTTACATTTCCTGAGTTGATGTATATGTACCAATCAAGACAAGCATCCCTTGTGGTGTAGATGACCTTGCATCTATGGCCCTTGAGAGAATAAATATTTAGGTTGATAGTGCAGCTGTCATGAATTGAGTTCATAAAATTGGATTTGTTTTTTTTTTTAATCTGACATATTATTCTTGCTTAATTTCATTGTGCTGACTATGGTTTCAGTGCTATAAATCAGGGAGAATGTTTGCCCACAAAAGAGAGCAGGAATTATAATATGAAATATTGCCTTTGTTTAATAAAAATGTTTCTTTTTTGGGTACCTGTCTTCTTATCAGTTTCCTGGATATTATTTTTTAATAACTTAAAAAAAAACCCAAATCTATGTTGATGTGATGTAATGGGTAGCATAAAGCTCATAAAACTTAAATGTAAAATTAAAGAGGGTATGGGATATGATAAAAAGAAACCTATTTTTTAATGTAAAAAAGCAGGACCTATATATACAAACTCAAACAGTATAGACAAAATTGACAACAAATTGGTGGGGCCTAGCGCAAAATAAAAATGTAACATTCCTTATTTTTCCCACAGGAAGAAAGTGTCACTAGAGGTCTAAAATAGAAAGCATTTTCCTTTCTCCTGCATTTTCTATCTCAACTCCTTATGTTTCTTATTTGCTATTTAATGTTCAAAGTAAAGAAAAAATATTATTAGCACAAATTTTCTGTTTTTCTTTCTATGGTGCAATGCCAGTTTTAAATGCAAATATAAGGATATTTAACTTGTATGTGGGATTACCAAATAATTTCTATTTCCTGGCTTGTATGTGCATATGTATTATATTCTTACCAGAACAATAGAAACCATGTACAAAACTAATTCAGCTGTTTTTATTTCAGTTCTTGATGCACACACCTTCTACCCACACCCTCTAGCTTCAGCTGACAGATCACTAAGGCAGGACTCAGGAAAAGGAACTATGGGTTGCCCTAGCTTTCCTTTCCCTCTGTGTCATTATTTTCAGTGTAAGTGGTTGGCTCATACAGGGAAGTAACATGAATAAGAAAGGATATGATAGAGTTCCTTTGTCAATACCATTGCACTCTTTCTGTGTTCAAAGGAAGATCTGATTAGAGTAGAAAATGAGGCTTCTGGGGCTGTCAGCACCTGGATTTGCTCATTGGAAGATATAACATGTGTACTGTGTACTTGAGTTGTGTTGAACTCCCATGCCTCACGGGTGGACCGGAATTCTGTTCTCATGAGGCAGAGAATTCTCTTGTGAATGCTATGTGAAAGGGATGTCAGTGAACAGTGGACATGCACATTGTACTGTCTCTGCTCACATACATATTCCACTGTCCCATTGTACTTCAGTTATAAAACCCAAGTTCAAAGATAAACACTAAGAATGTCAAGATGGTGATAGCAGAGAATTACACCAAGGGCTTAGAGTCCTTGAGCATTTGCACAGGTCTCATGCCCATGAAGCCAGCCCCGAGGATAGAAATGCATTAACTGAAAATTATTTTCTTACTTTTCCTTTGCTGCTCACATTCCCAGCTCCGCTCCTGAGAGGAAATTATTTTAATTGCTTCTTTGGTACCATTTCAGATAGATATAGCTATAGATAGGTAGATATGTACATATATAGAATGGTAGATTAAATATGGCCACAAATTTGGCCAAATTCATTTTCCCAACCAAGAGTTGGAGTCTGCTTTCCTCCTCTTGAATCCAGATTAGCCCCGAGATGTGCTTTCACTGAGGAAATGCTATGGGAAGGTCTGTGTTTGACTTTGAGTGTTGGCCTACAGAGACCTTGTGGTTTTATTCTTGCCCATGGGGAGCACTTCCTCCATTATGTGAAGATACTGAGAGGAAGAACCATGTGGTCCATTCCAGTCATTTCAGCCATACCAGTTGAGGGCCCAGAGGAGAGAGTGCCTTCAGTCCCAACCTACTTCCAGCTGGCTGCAGCCATCTGAGTAAGCCCAGGTGATACCAACAGAAGAACTGCTCAGGAAACCCACAGAATCTGAGAAACAATAAATAGTCCTGGTCTTAAACCACTAAGTTTCGGGGTGTTTTGTTATGAACAATAACTATATAATGGTATTTATAGTTAAACATTTAAACTATACACTTCCATAAATGAGATTACATCATTCATATTATCTATATCTTGCTTTTTTCCCACTTAGTGGATCTTAGATACCCTTCTGTCTCAGTGCATTCAGGTTAGCCACATTATGCTACAGAGTTTTTCATTGGCCGGATTACCATAATTTATTTAACCTATTCCCCTGTTCACGGACAGTTATGCTGGTGTTTGTTCTTGTAAAAAGTTTTGTAGTGGACATTCTTGTACATATATCTTGATATACTTTTATGGACTAAGTCCTTACTAATGGTATTATATGGATGTTATGTGAAATTTACAAGGTGAATATTTTCTATTAAAAATTTTTTTTTAACGTTTATTTTTGAGAGAGACACGCACACAGAGTGCGAGCAGGGGAGGGGCAGAGACAGAGGGAGACACAGAACCTGAAACAGGCTCCAAGGCCCGAGCAGTCAGCACAGAGCCTGACATGGGGCTCGAACCCATGAACCGTGAGATCATGACCTGAGCCGAAGTCAGATGGTTAACCGACTGAACCACCTAGGTGCCCCAAGTTGAATATTTTCTAATTACACTTCAGAAAGTCAGCACCAATTTCTACTCCTCCCAACATTGTATATTTTAACGTTGTGTAATTTCAAATTTTGAAAATTTCTCCAGGAAAAAAATTGGTATATTATTATTATTTTGTTTACCTAATCATGAATGAGGTTAATAAGCATCTTTAAAAATATTTCCTGGGGTCGCCTGGGTGGCTCAGTCGGTTGAGCATTCGACTTCAGCTCAGGTCATGATCTCATGGTCTGTGAGTTCGAGCCCTGCATTGGGCTCTGTGCTGACAGCTCGGAGCCTGGAGCCTGCTTCGGATTCTGTGTCCCTCTCTCGCTCTGCTCTTCCCTGGCTCATGCTCTTCTCTCTCTCTCTCTCTTTCTCTCTCTCTCTCTCAAGAATAAATAAAACATTTTAAAAAATATTTCCTGGCAGGTTTTTTTTCCTGTGAGTGGCCACTTTATATCCTTTGTCCAGTAGTCTACTGGGTTGTATCTACAGTTTATAACAAAATAAGAGCTCTTTGTAAATTAAAGAAACATGGTCCCTGTTTACCATATGTCTTAAAATGTCTTCCAAGATTTTGCTAAAGGTGCATATTGAGATATCACCTTATGCCAGTCAGAGTGGCTAAAATTAACAACTCAGGAGGGGCGCCTGGGTGGCGCAGTTGGTTGAGCGTCCGACTTCAGCCAGGTTACGATCTCGCAGTCCGTGAGTTCGAGCCCCGCGTCAGGCTCTGGGCTGATGGCTCGGAGCCTGGAGCCTGTTTCCGATTCTGTGTCTCCCTCTCTCTCTGCCCCTCCCCCGTTCATGCTCTGTCTCTCTCTGTCCCAAAAATAAATAAAAAACGTTGAAAAAAAAAATTAAAAAAAATAAAATAAAATAAAATTAACAACTCAGGAAACAACAGATGCTGGTGAGGAGGTGGAGAAATGGGGACCCTCTTGCATTGTTGGTGGGAATGCAAACTGGTGCAGCTGCTCTGGAAAACAGTATGGAAGTTTCTCAAAAATTAAAAATAGAACTACCCTATGACCCGGCAATAGGACTACTAGGAATTTATCCAAAGGATACAGGAGTGCTGATGCATAGAGGCACAAGTACCCCAATGTTTATAGTAGTGCTTTCAACAATAGCCAAATTATGGAAAGAGCCTAAATGTCCATCAACTGATGAATGGATAAAGAAGATGTGGTTTATATATACAGTGGAATACTATTTGGCAATGAGAAAGAATGAAATCTGGCCATTTTTGCAGCAATGTGGATGGAACCAGAGGGTATTATGCTAAGTGAAATAAATCAGTCAGGGAAGGACAGATACCATATGTTTTCACTCATATGTGGATCTTGAGAAACTTAACAGAAGACCATGGGGGAAGGGGAGGGGGAAAATAGTTACAAACAGAGAAGGAGGGAGGCAAACCATAAGAGACTCTTAAATACAGAGAACTGAGACTCTTAAATACAGAGAACACCCAACTGAGGGGTGGGGGGGGGGCGGGGGAGAGGTAGGAATGGGTGATGGGCATTGAGGAGCGCACTTGTTGGGATGAGCACTGGGTGTTGTGTGTAACAGGAATCTACCCCCAAAACCAAGAACACACTGTATATACTGTATGTTAACCAACTTTACAATAAATTATATATATTTTTTAAAAATCCTGAATTTTCACTAAAAAAAAAAAAAAAAAAAAGATGTATTTTGTGACCAGGCACTTAGGACTAGAGAGACATTTTCTGACTTGCTTCATGATTTTTTTCCTCAAGACATTTCATTCATTAATTTTTTTCGTCTAATCTCTTTCTCTTGAACTATGTCCCAGTTACACATCCCTAAAGACATGTTACCATAAAGCAAAACTTTTTATTTTTTTTTTAAACATTTATTTATTTTTGAGACAGAGAGAGACAGAGCATGAACGGGGGAGGGTCAGAGAGAGGGAGACACAGAATCTGAAGCAGGCTCCAGGCTCTGAGCTGTCAGCACAGAGCCCGATGCGGGGCTCGAACCCACGGACCGTGAGATCATGACCTGAGCCGAAGTCGGCCGCTTAACCGACTGAGCCACCCAGGCGCCCCAAGCAAAACTTTTTAAAAGACATTTTGTTGTCTGTCACTTCTCTTAGAAATTATTTTAATTTATCCACTTAATGTTTTTATCCTTTTCTACGGGGAAGATGCTATTCCAGGGGGTTGATTCTAAATTAGTTAGTTGCTAGGTGTGTATACTACAAAATGCAGTTCCCAGCAATAATTCATCCTTACCTATGTGAGGGAAACTAAAGGGAAGAATGCCTTTTAAAATTATGTCGCATACTTTCTTGGCCAGATCAATGGCTTAGCCATTTTTTTTTTTAACATTTTTTATTATTTATTTTTGAGACAGAGAGAGACAGAGCATGAAGGGGGGAGGGGCAGAGAGAGAAGGAGACACAGAATGGGAAGCAGGCTCCAGGCTCTGAGCCATCAGGCCAGAGCCTGACGCGGGGCTCGAACTCACGGACCGCGAGATCGTGACCTGAGCTGAAGTCGGACGCTTAACCGACTGCGCCACCCAGGCGCCCCTGGCTTAGCCATTTTAGTACATGGTCCCTCATTATTTTTACAGATCAGATACTTTTGGTGGGACTGTCTTACAGGGTTGGAGCTAAAGAACCCTGGATGCAGAGATGAAGTAATTCCATCTTCATGCCTGGATCTAATCATTCCCAACTACCCAATGCATTGCTCGTCAATGGTTCCAAAAAAAATGGGTTATAATCATGAGTGGAAAATGGCAGACACGGCTCCAAAAACTTTGGGGGAGGAGATTGCTAGGAGTGTCTAAGATTGGGTCCATAATATGAAGAAAGAGGAACTGAACTACTCTTAATTAAAAACTTGTAGAGGCAAGCTAAAATGGTGTTTAAAAAGTGCTAGTAAACAACAGAGCAGAGCTAGTGAGCTCCTCTTCCAGAAAAGCTTGGAAACCTCTTTTAAAACAAGCAATCCCCTTGGAAATAAATAAGGTGTTTATTTGTCAAAAACAAATGAGAAGCTTGTCCAAAGATTGGTTTTTAATAAAGGGAAATATTCTTCCTTTAAACATCAAAATATTTTTGGAACAAATTTTTATAAATTACTTCATATTCTACTTCTCCCATTTTGTCTTAGGTAAAATATTACATTTTCTTTTCCTCCTACATAATGACTGTGTCATCTATATAAGTTCATGATCTTATTCTGTACTTCTGTTGGCTTGTAGAAGCCCTCAAGGGTTTCTAAGCTGTGTAGTTTTTGCCCCTCCTCTAGATGGCACCACTGTGTTACAGAATTCTATAGTTTTTCTGTTTTCCCCCTTGCTCCAAATTCCCAGCTTTCACTTTTCATAGCAATCAATATTCTTGTCTATACAAACCCCCCTTTATTGCCTTCCCTGGGTGCTTTTTCTCTATGAAGTGTTGGGAAACGACACAGCCACCCTTTCAGCATGGTGTCTGAAGCAAGAGTAGATAGACCTTGAAGAAGGGAGCTTTCATGCTTGTAGCAGTGTCATGTGTAAAATAAATGTCACCTTTGGTTTGGTGGCTTAGATGACTTATTTGCAAGTCTTAGTTGTGCAGATTGATTAGGAGAGCTGTACAAGGGACCTCTGGATTAGTGATGTGTGGCTGGAGTGATTCAGATCTTTATAAAACATTATTTCTCAATTACTTGTCAAGCTGTAAACATATAGTACAATATGCAAGTTCATTAATATGTAGATGGGGCAGTTTCTAGGGTGGAAAACACATGGCCTGGCTATCATATAGACTTGAGTCAAAATGAGATTTTACTGCTTCCTGTCTGTATGATATTGAACAGAGGTTTACACCCTAGTTTTCTCATCTATAAAATGAGATGAGATAAAATATAGCTTACATTGTTGTAGAGTGTCTGAGTGTCTAGCACACAGGTAAACACTGAGTGAAAGAATTTCATTAAATGATAACCATTGTAAAAAAAAAAAAATATATATATATATATACATATATATATAACTTGATAGTCACTCAAATATGTTTTATAAATGTAAACATTAGAATACATTCTTATTTTTATGATAAACTCATGTGTTACCCTTAGTGATAAATAAATATGGAATTATAAAATACTAAAACAGAACTCCACACAATTGTATGATAATACACTTTCTTAACCGTTATCCATTTCCATTTCAGAAGCCAAATTCTCAGTGGCCCTGAAAGATTAGAGTCATGAAAGAGCTAAGGCTAACCAGTTTTTCATTCCTCTAAAGTATCCATTTCCAGATTGGAATGTGAGTCCAGGGCAAAAAGAAGATGAGATGAAGCATCGCTTTTCCAGACTCTCCCAGACCTTGAATGAAGGTGATATTTCTGGCCACTCCAGATCTTCTGAATAGAAATGGGAGGTGAGGTAACTCCTGACCCATTGTAATGGAAATACACTCTTCATGCAATTAAAGATGTCACATGTCAGTGTAGACATCAAAAGGCTTATTTTGAAAAATGTAAATTGATCAATAGCAAACATCTTGGCAACAAAAATTTTCATAGTAGCTTCCTTTGGGTGCCCAAACTTTCTCACGTATAGACATGTAGGCTTGGATAAATATGTGTAAAATGCACCCACTTCTGTCTACCTACATTTAGTTCTGTGCCAGTGAGTATCACTTCCAAGAGATATGCCAGAAGAAGCTGAAGAAGGCTTAGGTCTCTGTACTTTGAGGTGGGAGGTTTGGTGCTTTGGAACCACCAGAGGTCATCTGGGCAAGGGGTCAGTGGAATAGTTTCTTCGTTGTAGCTCTTTGTCACGGGGTATCTCAGATATGAGACACTAGTGTGAACTCACATCCCTTGTCTTCCTTTCTGCTGTTGTGATTAAACATGCTCTGTTTGGGTGTTGCCTGGTAGATGAGAATAATACACTATCTGAGTAAGAACAGTATTGTCCTGAGGTGTGGTGTCCTTTGGCTTCCTCCCCCAAATGGAGCACTTCCTGCTTTCCAGCTGAAGGATGAGTCATGTGAGGAGACTTGAGGATGTGACACAGGAGATGGGTCAGGCCATAATTATTTGAATGGTATGAGTGACAAATCTGCACATATCCCATCCAGGTAAAGCCAGGAAATACAAGAAGGGCTGGAAATAGCTCATGGCTACATGCAGCATCTCCCAAGGCTCTAGTCGTTTAGTGCTTTCAACATCCAAAAGTGCCACATCAAAGTCATAATGTCTACCAGCATTCTTATTGCAAACCTGAACATTCTGATGCTTAGTTCTATTTCTTGTGAATTTTGGCCGCTGGAAGCATTTTTTGAGTTAATTCAGAGTGAAAGATTCATGAAGTGTTGGTATGCCTGAGCTAGACCTATGTATGTGCTCTAACAGTAACATGTGGCCAAGAGAGCCACTCAAGAACACTCCCTGGGGTGTGTAAGGAAGATGGCTCATACTGTCTATTAGATCATGCTCTTCTAGAACATAAGCGTTAGCATTTGTTAGCTGTCAAGAAGCACTTATATATTATTTTGTTTTGTCCTAATTGTGACTTGATGAGGTAATAATAATAAACAAAATCAGTGATGCCTAATGCTTACTGTGGGCTTGTCATGATGCTAAGTAGCCATTTGTCTCATCTAATCCACCTAACAACCCTGGCTAGTATAGATTACTATCCCATTTTATAAGTAAGAAAACAGAGATTTAACGAACTTGCCCCAGGTTAGATGGCTAATAAAGTAAAGGAGTTAGGATGACCTAAACTAGTCTCATCTGACTCCAGACACCATGATTTGTATCATGCTGTTTCTCTCTCTTACTGTCCTAAAATCAAGAATATCAAAAACAAACCAGCCAACCAACCAAATTAGCAAGCCAATAACCACATAAACGAGCAAAAAGACCCAGTTTCAACCTCCTTTAATGGAATATATGTGAGAAAAATGCTTATGTTCGTTGGAGAGCAGTAGCCCAAATTAGTATAGGGTACTTACTATTCTCCCTGGCACTGAGAAGAAAAGGAATCTATAACATTGAGTTAAATTCAACAAACATGAAGTGCTTCCTGTGTTGGTCATGCTTCTTATGAGACCCTGAGGTGAAAAATCAAGAGATACATAAGAAAAGAACATCCTCTTATACAAGAAAGCTACTCTTCTTATTATATTCCCTCATGCTATTACATACCATTTCCTACAAGAAATGGCCTGTTGGAAGGTAATCCCTCTAGTTACCTGAGACACGTTTATTATTCTGTATAGATCATGATGTGAAAGGACATCCTCCTAAAAAATGTCTTCTCCATTTCAATCTCAGCCCACTTCACAGGGAGAGTCATGTTAATGATGCATCATGCTAAGATGATCAAATAGTCCAATCTCGAAATGCACTGGGAAGTCTGGGTGAAAGGTAATCCCACCTGTGTTTTCCCTGCAATTTGTTTTTGTTGTGATTGATTTAGAGAAAATGAAGTATGGTATATTATGTGAGTCAGCTTTTGGATGTTTGATTTATGACAAAAACTAAAGAATCCAAAATTAGTTTTGTCTAAGGAACTCTCATGTGTAGTATAAAGTGAATATCTTAAATAAATGTAAGATCTTTCTAAGCATTCTAGTGATGAATGTTTAGTTCTTTTTACCACATAGACGTGGGGTTTTTTTTAATTTTAATTTTTATTATAGGAGTGCTCTTTGTCTGGAGATGAATCCAGAGGACTTTGTATATACATTTTTTATACAACTTGAAGATAATGTGCACATCAAATGCTTTTGCTGCCCTAGGCATTTTGTTTACATATGTGAAAATTTATCTAAAGGCTGGAATGGTATGGGATATTCACAATAAAACACCAAACACACAGTCGTGGGAGAGGTCAAGAGGAAGAACTACATGAGCCACATATTTGAAGAAAATCAAACCCAATTTACTTGTACCATATGTTATTCTTTACTAAACTTATTTTTTCTTAAGAACCACAAATTTTTCCAGTTTCCAAATGTAGGCAATACATAAGATTGTCTCCTAACCCTCCCCCTGATCCCCATGTACCAAACAGAGAACAACCCCCTCCTTCTATAGATCTCCATGTCCCCAACTCCAAATTATCAGTGATAAATTGAGGATCTCCATTTATACTTTTACTTTTCATGAAAGAAATATATTGTGGAAATAATTATGGTGAGTTAGAAGAAATTATTCAGTTTCCTTATAAAGTCAGTATTTTCTATCATCTTAAGCTTTAAGGAGAAACTTCCATTTATTCACAGAATATTTACTGAATATTTAGCAGGGGCACATCATCATTCAAATAACATCCAAAAAATATATGTACCTTGGGCCCAAGTATATGTCTAATTGAAGAGATAAGTCACATACATATGAAAGATTGAGGATTAATATAAAAATTAAAAGTACTAACATTACGGGGGAAATTAATGGTCCACAGAATGATGAAATGATCTATGTCACACCTTCTATCCTGTTAAGTGCTAAATACCTGTTTTCTTTCTTGTACTTTGTCTTGTGTTTCATGTGTAATTCAAAGCTTGTGTAAAATCTTCCTCCATTGAAACCTTTGAGCATGAGGTGACTTATGATCAGATTATCCATGGGTCTGAATTACTTACTGTGTATCTTCCTTTCCATTAAGCATTTGTGTTTACTTGCTTTTTGCTTGTTTATGATTTTATTCCTGAGAGCTCGGTCAGAGATTCTGAGCAGGAATGTAGCTATTTACATGTCTTTACAGAAAGATTTTTCTTTAAGGAAAAAAGCTGTTCTTTTAACTGAGCGTGCAAATCTAAAAGACAAAGGAGTAAATGGACATCCACCAACCAGACAGATTAACCAAATCAACCTGGTATCAGTGGAGTACTATGTTTCTACTTGATCTCCTACACAACAGTTATTCTACCCACTTAGCGATGAAGCATTTGTCCTTTGGTCCTCTATGACTTTCTCTTCATACTTTTACTGTCCACTTTACTTCCTAGCATTATGTGCAGTGTTGGGGTGGACTACTCAGTAATGGTCAAGTCTTAAAGGATTGAGTAGAAAGTCCATAGCCAGTGACTGTCAAATGGTGGGCACTCAATTTATATTTACTGAATAAACAATCGTAAACACTTACATGTTGATTTAACCAAAATTAACATTACAAAGAAATTCCAATGGAAAAACACCAAGTGAAGTAGACCTTTCCTTCCCCGTTCTCAGGGTGTTTCTCAGGGAAACTATCTTGAGATGCCTGGGTATCCCTAGTGCAGCCTCCTGTTTTTATAGTTGAGAGGTCCACAAGCAGCTCCAAAGAGTTTTAAAGGATTTTCCCCAGGCCATCATGCAAGGCAGTTGGCAGAGTCAGACCAGCCTTGGTATTTCCCCATTGCTGGCCCAGTTCTGCCTGTTTAGCAGAAATCTCTGAACAGGAGTTACAAGAACATGTGATAATTGGATTAACTGGGTTTCCAAAACTATTTTGAGGATCTGTTGAGAGTCACGGACCCTCTCCTTCAAAAAACTGCATACATATAAAACTTTGTATGTAATTTCAGGCATGGACTTCATGAATCTCATCCAATGACAACCATCTAGGATTCATGATCCCCATTTCAAGAAGTCCTGGTACAGGTGGCACTTGACAGGAAACATTCTGCCTATTTCTGAGCCCTCCTATACTCTAATTACACTTGAGTAATTACAAGACCATACAATGTGGATAGTTACTACCACTTCTCAAAATGCCCATTTAGAATTTAATTATTAACGAGGGAACAATTCCGAAAGCAGACATCCAAATCTACACGTTGGCTGAACACACACCCGCACACCCACACCCACTTCTGAACATAAACTATTAATTTAAAAAACATCTACTTTACTCAATATAAAGGCAGTTTAATGACTTGAAATTTTAGATTTCCTATAACTACCTAATCCTCCATTTAAAATTTTGTGGTGTCCCTCTCTTCCTATCATTTTTTATATTAATCACCTGCCATAGTGTGTGTCATTTATTAAGTGCCTCCTGTATGCATTTTACTCTAGAGGCTAGAAAATTAGTTATGCAGCAAGTATATATAGACCATCTGCTATGTGTAAGACATTCCGAGAGATGATGGGAATGGGTACCCTAGAAGATACAGCATGGTCTTTTTTCTCATGGTCTTGGGTCTTTATTGAGTGCTACTCAAGCTGTAAGCAAGAGAGACAGAGACAACAATCACTTTTAGATGAGGTTAACAACATGAAGGAGGTGGGGGACTATACTGGGCTTTGGAAGGTAGGTGGGATTTGAGAAGGCCAAAAAGAGGGGGACGGTATTTTAGTCTAGTCCAGTTATCTATTGTTACATAACAAACTATCCTAAAGTTAGTCATTTAAAACAACCACACTCTTTTATTTTGCTCACAAATCTGCAGTTTGGATAGGACATGGCAGGGGGTAGGGGTGAGAGAGAACAGCTTATCTCTGTTCCACTTGGGATCATTTGGGGGCAACTCAGAGGACAGCTAGGGGCTGGAATCAGCTGAAGCCTCCCTGCTGGCATGTCTGTTGGTTGATGCTGGTTGTCAGCTGGTCCCAGCTCAAGCTAGTGACCAGAACACTACATGTGGCCTTTGCACATGGCTGCTTAGCTTCCTCCCAGCAAGGAGGCTAGGTAACAAGAACCAGTGTCCCAAGAGAAACAGGCAGAAGCTCCTTAAATCTGTAAGTCATCCATTGCCACTTTATTTTGATCATAATTACAGATGCGTTCAGACTGAAGGAGAGGGAACATAGGTCCAACCTTTAACGCATTAAAGTCACATTGTAGAAAGACCATATGGGATAGGAGATAGTGTTATGACCTTTCTGCAAAACACAGTCTGCCACACAGGCCATGGAGTTATAGCAGTGATATTACAGAGGTGGTGAAGTTAAAGGTGCTGGGAAATCAGTTGGAGAATTTGTGGATAGGAGCCTGGGGAAAATGGGTAGGAATCTAAGCCAAAGAATGTGGACTTGGATCTGCTGATATTGGTAAGTCTTTAGAGTTTTCCCTGTAATCATAGTGATAATTAACAAGAACGATCTGACTGTAGAATGCTCCATAGTATGAGGGGGAGGTTGAAGGTGGCACAGTAGCTGGGCATTTATCACGGTAGTCTAGATATGCTGTGATGAGGCCATGCCTAGGGTGAATATGGGCCAGAAAAAGGAGGTGAGTATGTGAGATGTTGGTTGGGAATACAGGATCCAAAGTAATTGGATAAGGAGAGTAAAGGAAAAGAATAAGGGGTAATGTCACTCTTTAGAGCTAAGTAGAAATATAGACAGACTCTTATATAGTCTTAAGGACATGAGGTTATTTATAATCTCTATCCCATTTGTGAATATTCATATTCATATATATCATTGCAGCCATTTTGATTTTGACTTTGTGTTTGATTTTGAGATTGTGGGTTTGAATCCCCATTTATAGAAGAGAAAATTAAGTAATTACCCAAGTGTCCCATACTAGAATCTCTTCTCTGTAAAGGCCAATCTGTGAAGGCCTTCTCTGTGACTGCCACTAAATCTTGAAATCTGTGCACATTTAATATTCACAGAAATAGATCTTGCTCTGACACCAGGTGGTTGGTTAGCTTATATCCGAACAGCTGCTAGTACTTTTACCATGAAATTGTTAAGGCTCTTAAGGCAGGGTTCATATAGTATTTGTGTTATTTGCCTTAGATATAGAAGAAGCTTGAGGTGAATAGATGGCTCAGTTGGTTAAATGTCTGATTCTTGGTTCGGCTCAGGTCGTGATACCATGGCTCATGAGTTTGAGGCCCGTGTTGGGTTCTGTGCTATGAGCGTGGAGCTTGCTTGGGATTCTCTCTCTCCCTTTCTCTCTGCCCTGCCCTTGCTCATACTTTCTCTCTCTCTCAAAATAAAGAAATAAACTTAAAAATATATATAAGATCTCTCCCTCTAAATAAATAAATAAGCTTTAAAAGTATATAAAAAAGAAGCTTAATCTTTGAGGTTAAATGCAATATATATATATATATATATATATATATATGGCAAAAAACTCTTCTTGTACATACAAGTTAGGCTGTATTTTATGCTTGGTTAGCATACACCACTGAGTAAGTCTGTATGCTCTGTCTTGCCCAGCACCCAGGGAGACTTGGAGCAGGCACAGCCTCCCAAGGGCAGAATGGCTATGACCTCACCCTGTCCTCTCTTGGAAATCTCATCTCAACGACCTAGGTTGGGCTTAGGAGACCTGGGGCAGAAGCCGGGGTTCAGTCTCTAATGCCTGTTGATAGTTTTCAGGTGCCACCTGGGAGAATGGGCCTGGAGAATAAGGACACGCTTCCATCTCAGGTTTTTCTACTGTGAAGGCAGTGTCTGCTTTTCACGGAGTGAAAATTACTTCTGGACTTCTCACCTCCTCTCATTTGCCTCCTTCCTGTCCGACACCCCATGGTGAATCAGCTGTATGCTCTCAAGCATGAGATTCAATTACTTTTATTGTTAGGCTTGGCTATGATTGTCTTTAATAGTCAGAAAATTATCCAGCATCTAAAAAGCACAATTAGAAAATTCAGCCACAGTGTGTCCCTGTGAGTTTTGGCTGGCAGCAAAGAAGTAATTCTTCGGAGGAGTTCTTGTAGACATTTGGCATTTAGTACTTAGCTCTCTGAATTTTATTTCACAAATGGAAACCTGAGGGTTTTTTTTTTTTCACACTCCACTCCATTCAGTAGCATATTTTAGCCAATCTCAAAATGAAAGTATCAGTTTAATGTCATCCTTGAGGTAGAAAATATTTTATAGCTGATAATCCTTACTTTCTATGTACAACACCAGTCAAATATATGAATACTAAACATGTTCAGACTGGTTCTAGGCCTAAATATATTGGCATCCTTGGGAAATTTACTCAATTCATAAGCAACTTGTTTTCTTATTGGGAAGAAGCAAAGAAAGATTGTCTGATAGGAATACTAACTAGTACAAATGATAATGGTGAAAAGAAGTACTCTAGGAATTATTGTAGATGATAGCGACCTAGGGCATTTGCAATAAGGATCACGTGGAAGTGATTCTAGGCCAGGCTGGAGAGGTTTTGGATTATATGGGAACAGGGAGTCTTAGAGCTTTCTGGACCTAAAGTATTTTTGACAAACAGCAAGTGTTTCCTAATATGCCATGGCTAAATCTGTGACAGGAGAAGTCATTGCCTCCTACACTTTCGGGGAGCAGGAAGCCATGGCAGCAACACTTAATGAATGGCCTTGACAGTTCAGGGAACGTCCCTGCGTGAGTTGTTTTGAATGATGCCAACCGGTTTCAAGTGGGCAGGATTAAAATGCAAACCAAGCCCGGATTTTTTTTTTTTAATTAATATCTGATGTTTGCCAATCAGAGGAAAGGTGATAGAGTACAGCACACAAATTTCTGAGAGCTGTGTTGTCACCTGGACTAAGACATCCTTCCGTGAGATGGCCAGGGACAGCAGCTGGCCCTTCTGTGGCCACCAGGGAATGGATTTGACAGATGAGAGGAATATGTGAAAATATTCCTCAGACGTGGCCACAAATTTTGGTAAAATGCATAAACGTAAAACTTACCATTTTTGTCATTTTAAGTGTACAATTCAGTGGCGTTAAGTGCATTCAAAATGTTTTGCAAACATTACCACCATTTGATTCCAGAACTTTTTCATCACTTCATAAGGAAACCACATACCCATTTAGCAGTCACTCCCCGTTCCCCTCTCCCTCCAGCCCTGGCAACCATTAAGCAGGCTTTTTAGGAAGGGCCCTGAGGTTGGGAATTAGGAGATGGGAGTCTTTTCAAATCTGGGCTTCTGTCTTTGTGTTTTCCAACAACATAGCAGCCTCCTCATAACAGCGTGATGGCAAACCTATAATTTATGACTCCCTTCACAAAACTTTTAAAACAACTTTAGTGAAGTGCATTTATATATCATATAATTCACCCATTTCAAGAGTGTGATTCAATGGGAATCTGTACAAGGTGGTGTAACTATCACCACAGTCCAGTATTAGAACCGTTTCATCCTCCTGCTTACGTCCCTCATGCTGTTTATAGTTAAGCCCATCCCACTCCCAGCCCCGAGCAACCACAGGTCTACCTTCTGTCTCTATAAATTTGCCTTTTCTGGACGTTTCATTTCAGTGTGATCATGTGATGTGTGGTCTCCATTTCTGGCTCCTTTCACAGAATATAACATTTCTGGAATTCATCCAGTGTAGTATATGTCAGTAGTTCTTTTTTTCATTGCAGTATTCCATTGATTGGATGTACCACATTTTACCTATGCACTCACGTGCAAATATTTAAGGGCCCGGCATACTTTCTTTGTGCAATTCCACTACACTGTGCAAACATTTTCGAGGAAGTTTCTTGTCTGCAACTTCTAGAGGGTTATGTTGTTGGATGTCCTCTAATATGCTCACTCACTAAGGTTTGTCCAACATGAGTCCCAGGAGCAGATCCACATTCTTAGATCATTCATTTATTTAGCAAATATTTGTTGAGTGCTCACGGCATACTGTGCTCTCTGCTAGACACAAAGGATATGTTCTAGCACTTTTGGGATTTCTGCTGTAATGCAGAGATTCTTCACACCATGCACAGCTCCCCTTCTGGTGGGTTGAAGGAGCAGGCACATTCTATTGGGACTGATACTCAGTCATAGGCAGCTTTCTCTCTGTTTCCTTCCCTGAACTTCTCACTCTTGAAATACTCAATGCTCCTCTAAGATGCTCCCATTTCATCCTGAGTCTCCAGCAAATTCTGTCTGATGTCTCTTCTACCTCTGGAATGTGATAAAACTTAGGGATGGAATGGTCTCATTGTATGCCTTGAATGTGTAAATGAATGATGAATGAATGACTCCCACTAACGAATGAATAAAGGAATGAATGAGCAAATAGAAAAATTAGGGGCACTGACCTCTTCAGATCTTGACTTCTAGACATACTTGTTCCCTCTCTTGTTAGAGTCAGGGGTTGCATGATTCCCTCTCTAGAATGAAGGCAAAAGTACATAAGAGGAAATACAGTAATCTGATGTTCCCTCTGCTCCTTGGAACAGAGGCTTGACATCAACTTCTTATCACTGTCATTGATATTTTAATGGTATCCCTAGGGTCACTCTCCAGGCAGACTATTTAGGGAAACAATATGAAAATGGTCTTGCATGGCTGGGTGACCTAGCCCAGATGCCAAAGGTAGTGACTTACAATGGCTTCTCCAGGCCCCTCCCTGCTCCATTCTGCCACCACCCGGCTCATGATGCTCTTAGCTTCCTCTTTGACTCCCGTCCTAGGTCATCCTGCCTGACCAGAAAGCCAGAAGCAAAGGGGACAGGACACACACTGTGTATTCCTGTGGGACACTGGGCAGAAGGTGGAAGAGGGAAGACCCAGGAGGCTAAACCAGGCAAGGTGCTTCATGTGGAGAAGAAAACAGGTGGTTCTGTGAGGGCTTTACTGCTTGCATTCTGGTGGCTGGGGTGTAATCAGAGCCCCATTAAAACTACTGGGACAAAACATTAAAAGGGGAAGAGACATGGACATGTCTAGTTCCAGAGATTACTTAAGGTTACTTGAAGCTTTAAAAATAGATAATAATATTTTTAAGATTATGTTATTTTATAGGACTAAATACATATGTGTTATCTACTTTAATGAGACCATGTTTTAGCCTTGTCCATCTATGGATAATTCTGGAGATTTTCCTTTATTTCTATGGTCACTGGTTGGGGCCCATTGGTTTGGTCCATCATACAAATGTACTTCATGGATGGTGGACATCATACTCCTGTTGAGGGTCTACTATGGGTTACTATGTCCGTCCACCCCTTACAGAAGGTCTCTTCATCCTTGGATGAGCCATAGCCTGCTGGGTTCCATTTCTTATTGGCAGAGAAATATCGAGATGCTAGTTGGATAGAAATTACCTTGGGTTTGGGTTGATTCCGTTTTTGCTTAGCATCTTTACCATTTAAAATGTACTCATTTTGAGGTACCTCAAATACATTTTATCTATTCTAAATTCATATACAGAGAAAACTTCTCTCTGAGCCAGCTCCAACAAAAATACAGTGACACCTGGTACTAATCTTGTGAATCAAAAGTCGAGTGTACATTCTTTTCTTTTTTTTCCTTCTTGACACTTTGCTTTTAATTTATACTAGATCCTTTCTGTTGAGTTAGTAATTTCATTTTAAGTATAGAAATCAAGTTTAATTAAAGCTTTCTTGCCATTTAAAATAATAATTTGTTTATTTAACATTCTTAATTACCTTGGGTAAATTGCCTATAGAGGCTCACCTAATTCATTTGTTTGTTCAAATTATTACTGTCATTTGCATATTTTGAAAGACACCACTTTAATGAAACAGTGAGGTGAAGTCAGGGCAGATGATTCCTCTCTGTGGCAAATGCTAAAGCGATGGTCTTTCTGCTTTAGTCTGTTTGTTCAGCTGGAAGGTATGCATCATCCTACTGAGTTTTCACAAAAGATCAAAGTTTTAAAAAGCTTCAGTATTGGAAAATCATTAGTAATGAAGTGTCTGGGAGGGGTGGCAATATGATGAATTGAAAAGCATTCAATTCAATTGAACAGTCCAGCCAGGGACTGCCACTTACACAACCTCCTTTAGCTTCTTAGAATGAATGCAAGCATGCCTCTCCTTAACCCCAAGATATGTCTTTGCAGACTTGTGGCTATAGATAACATTTCTAATGCCTTTGAAGAACTTAAAATAATTTGTTGAAAGACTTTCTGTTATTAGTGGGAAAATGTGATGTTGCACAAAGGCAACAATTTTATTCTGAGGGTATTATAACCATTTATCGGTGTTAATAAATAACCACCTGTAAGAGAGGAGTTTAGAGAACTTAAAATGATAAATAAGTGAGAATGATTTCTTATTTGCTTATCAATTATTTTAAGTATGGGTTTTAGCTCATAATCTTTGGGAGTGCTATTTTGACTGTTCTTTGGGAGCTTTTCTTTTTTTTATTATGGAGGAATGAGGGATTTCTTCATAGTTCTTGACAAGTTTGCAGGATAACTTGGTTGAATCTGTTTCTGATTTATTGATTTTAAGTCAATCCCAAGCCTCCTAAACTTTAGAAACTGATTCATAGTTCCCACTATTAAAAAGAAACCCAATTTGATAGAGCATAATAGAACACATTGCATTAAGTATCTCCAGGTTTCCTATTGCCTATAACGAAAATGTGGAAAACATTCTAACAAGAGCCCTTCATTAGTGTTAGTTATATACTAAAAGCATCTCTGAATGATGTGGCCCCAAGGCATATCTCAAATAGGAAACATTCTCCTTTTTATACTAATGGATTATTTGTAGAGAAAGCGTATATGCATCTTATGAAACACTAGTAATGAAAGTAAATGAATGCCAGAGCCAGTTTTTGATGTTTGCACTCCAATTTAAAGTCTATGATAAAGGCAGGAAGTTTGCTCCTTTCTGAGCCTGGTTGAGCCTGGATCCTTCTCTTCTCTCTTTGTTCATGAAGGCACAGCCCCTTGTCCAGCATTAATAGGGTGTGCACTTTTAGACCTTCTCTCTGTTGTAGCAGAAAAGATGCTATCCTGACACTCAAGAATCCTGCCGTGATGATGTAGTAACCCTGTGACCTTGGGCAAGTTACTTCCATGGACTCATTTCTTTACCTGGGAAGTGGTTGTCTGTAGATGAATTAGACATTTTAAAAGGTCATTTTAATTAAAGTCTGTGCTTCCAGTGGTAATAGATTGTCTCTGATCTATATTCCTCCCCATGGTCTCCACACATGCAGGGGTGGGAGTTGGGGAAGCTAATTCCTGGAGTCGAGGTACAGTGAGAAGGTATGAATTAGAGAAGAGCAGGCCGGCTCACTGCCTTATCATGCTCTCAGTTCTGATGAGCCTCTTGTGACCATACGCTGAATCTTTGATCTGACCTGGGTTTGTAACTCCCATTCCCCATTAGGGGTAGAGGGAGGTGGGGGCACTGGGAAGGATCTTAGAGATGCAGATATCTGGAATATGCTCTTGATGTCTAAAATAAAACTCTACCTTTGTTTAAAAAAACACAAAAGAATTCTTTTTCTCTTGTTTGACTTAGAAAATAAAAGGAAGGACTCTAAACATTGTGACTTTCAAATTTTGATTTTTTTTTGCATTAGTAAGGGATTTTATTTTACCTTTTAAATTATAAAAATATCAATAAATATTAAAAATTCAAACTATAGGGGAGCCTGGATGGCTCAGTCTGTTGACTGTGCAACTTCAGCTCAGATCACGATCTTGCAGCTCTTGAGTTCGGGCCCCATGTCTGTCGGGCTCTGTGCTGACAGCTCAGAGCCTGGAGCCTGCTTTGGATTCTGTGTCTCCCTCTCTCTCTGTCACTCCCCTACTCACGCTCTGTTTCTCTCCTTCAAAAATAAATAAACATTAAACATTTTTTTTAAAAAATTCAAACTATATGCAAAGGATATTAAGCAAAAAATGAAAGTCCTTTTTTTAATTAAAAAATATTTTTTAAATGTTTATTTTATTTTGAGAGAGAGAGAGAGCAAGTGGGAGGGGCGGGGGGGGGGGAGGAATAGAATACTAAGCAGGCTCCATGCTATCAACAGAGCCCAATGTGGGGCTCTATCCCATAAACTGTGAGATCAGCCTGAGCTGATATAAAAAGTTGGACGCTTAAATGACTGAGTCACCCAGGCACCCCCAAATGAAAGTTCTTTCTACTCCCATTATCTAGAGCTATCTGCTATTAACACTTTCATTTGGATATTTCAGACATTTTCCTGTGCACATATCAATGCAATTATCATATATGCATATCTTTTTGCCTTAAAAAATTGAATTGTACTGTAACTACAGTTATACCAACTTCTTTTTTTTTTTTTACTTAAATGTCTTTCATAGATATTCTGCTGTGAGAGTACTTACAGATCACAGCAAGATATGTCTTCATTAAAAACAACTGGACTTGTTTATGTGACTATGTAGACATAATAAATCATACATAAAAGCAGTAACACTGTAGACAGTGTCAAACTATAACACACTTCATCTTTCTGTTTTTGGAACGTTAGTGAGAATTAGCCATTCTGGTGTTCCTTGCCCTGAACTTTTTCATAATCTGGGCCCCAGAATGAGGGTAACTTTATTCCTTGAAGTAGCTCTCTATTAGCTATTCTGATGAATAAATACTCATCGTCAGTAAGCTAATATGTAACCCTTCCTGATTTTATATTTAGGTATATGTAGTTTTAAATTTTGCTTTAATGCTTACATAGTGTGTGTCAGGCACAGTTCTAAACACATTTCAAATTGAAACTCACTTGATTCTTTTAACAACTATATGAGGTAGCTACCATTATCCCATTTTCATTTCTTTGTGGTTTTTCTATCTACACAATTACGTTATCTGACAAAAGTGGGCGTCTTATTTTTTTCTTTCTAACCTTTATGCCTTTTATTTATCTTTCCTGCCTTGTTCTGTTGAGGACCTCCAGCACAGGGTGAATAGAATTGGTGAAAGTGGACATCCTTTCCTTGTTACTGATCTTGGGGAAAAGCATTCAATATGTCACCACTAAATAAGATAACTACAGATTGAGGAGATCCCCCTTCTGTTTTTAGTTTGCTGAAAGTTTTGATCATGAATTGGTATTGAATTTTGTCAGACTCTTTTCTGAGTATATTAACATTCTATATGGTTTTTCTCTTTTATTCTGGTAATAGTATCAATTATAATAATTGGTTTTTAAATGTTAAAACTGTATTACATTCCTGAGATAAACCCTACTTGGTCATGATGTAAAACAGGATGATTATCTTTATATATTACTCGATTTTATTTGCTAATATTTGCTAAGAATTTTTGTGTCTATATTTGTAGACACTGAGCCATAATTTTCTTTTCTTATAGTATCTTTTTCAGATTTGGTATCAGGATTATGCTGGCCTCATACAATGAGTTGGGCAGGGTTCCATCCTGCTCAGTTTTCTCAAAAAAGTTTGTGTAAGATTAACATTCTCTCTTCCTTGAATATGAAACCATTTGTGCTGGAGTTTTCTTTATGTGAAGGATGTTGGTAGTATATTCAATTACTTTAATAAGGATTGAACTGTTAAGACTTTTAATTTCATTTTGTGTTGCTTTTGGTAAATTCTATTTTTCAAATGTGTCCATTTTATCTAAATTTCCAAGTTCACTGACACAAAGTTGTTTATCATACTTATTATCCCTCAATATAGTTGGGTCTGTAGAGACATCTTTTTCATTCTTGATGCTGGTAGTTTGTATTCCCTCATTTTAGTTTTATTTCAATCTAGCTAGGAATTTGTCAAATTTGTTGATCTTGCAATGAACCAACTTTCAGTTTTCTTGATTTTCTCTATTGCTTTTCTGTTTTTCTATTTCATTGATTTATGCTCTTTTAAAAAACAATTTTCTTTTTTCTATTTCCTTTGGATTTGTTTTTTATTCTACCTTCTCAGAAACTTGGGTCATTGCTTTTAGACCTTCATCCTTTTCTTTTTATTTTTTTTATTTTTTTTTATTTTTTATTTTTTATTTATTTTTTTTTTTTTTGAGAGAGGGAGTGAGCAGGGGAGGGACAGAGGGAGAGGGAGAGGGAGAGAGAGAATCTTAAGCAGGCTTCCTGCCCAGCACAGAGCCTGACATGGAGCCAGACATGGGGCTGGATTTCATGATGGTGAGATCATGACCTGAGCTGAAATCAAGAGTTGGGTGCTTAATTGACTAAGCCACCCAGGAGCCCCTACCTTTATCCTTTTCTACTATAAGCATTTACAGCTATAAATCTCCCTCTAATTACTGAACTATGGCACACGAATTTTGATATATTGCGTGCTCATTATTATTTACTTCAAAATATCTTTGCTGCGATTTCTTCTTTATTTTCTTTTTCAAAAAAATTTTTTTACTGTTTGTTTATTTTTGAGAGAGGGAGAGACAGAGCGTGAGCAAGGGAGGGGCAGAGAGAAGGAGACACAGAATCAGAAGCAGGCTGCAGGCTCCGAGCTGTCAGCACAGAGCCTGAAATGGCACTTGAATCCACAAACCACAAGATCGTGACCTGAGCTGAAGTTGGACACTTAAACAGACTGAGCCACCCAAGCGCCCCTGACTTCTTTGAAGTTGTTATCAATTTCTAAATATTTGGGGTTTTCTGGATATCTTATTGTTACTATTTTTAGTTTAATTTAATTATAGTTGGAAAACATATTTGGTAGAATTTCATTCATTTGAAATTTATTGAGACTTGTTTATAGCACACCAAATTGTCTATCTTGGTGAATGTACCATGTACACTTGAAAAGAATGTGTATTCTGCAGTTGTTGGGTGCAGTGTTGTGTAAATGGCAATTAGGTTAGTGTAGTTGATAGTGATATTCAAGTCTTCCCTGTTCTCACTGTTTTTTGTTTTGTTTTGTTTTTGTCTTGTTGTTCTATTAATTACCAAGAAAACAGTCTTAAAATCTCCAACTACGATTTTGGATTTGTCTATTTATTCATTAATTCTGTCAATTTTGTTTCAAAATGCTCTATTTTTAGGCACATATCCACTTACTATTTTCTTCTTTCAGATGCCTTTTTATCATTATCAAGTGTCTCTTTTTTTTTTTTTATTTTTTTATTTTTGAGACAGAGAGAGACAGAGCATGGACGGGGGAGGGGCAGAGAGAGAGGGAGACACAGAATTGGAAGCAGGCTCCAGGCTCTGAGCCATCAGCCCAGAGCCCGACGCGGGGCTCGAACTCACGGACCGCGAGATTGTGACCTGAGCCCAAGTCGGACGCTTAACCGACTGAGCCACCCAGGCGCCCCTCAAGTGTCTCTTTTTATGTCCAGTAATACTCTTCACCTTGAAATCTAGTTTATATGATATTAATATAGTCACTCCAGCTTTCTTATGCTTTCTCTTTTTCCATGCATTTATTTTCAGACTATCTGTTCTATGTATTTAAAGGTTACGGAGAACATACTTATGAGTTTTAATTTTTTATGCATTCTATCAATTTCCATTTTTAATTGGAGTGTCTAGTCTATTTACATTTAATATAATTGTTTATATGGTTGGGTTTAGATTTACAGGTTCTCTATTTTTTTCCTCTTTGTCCCATCTACTTTTTTGTTCCTCTCTTCCTTTCCTGACTTATTTTGGATTAACTGAATATCTTTTAGAATTCTGCATTAGTTTGGTTTTTCAGAAAGCAGGTGCCAAGGTGAAGTTACAAGTGCTAGAGTTTGCAGGGTGCAATGCCATCAAAAGATAGAGAGGAGAGAGAGCAGGTATCTGACATCTGTGAAAGGAGGGAACAAGAAAGGAGGATAGGGTAGAAAGAACCTTAAACTGCACTGTGATTTTGAGAAAGTTTCTGCCAGCCTGATGGAGGATTTTGATCAAAGATTGCTGATAGATGAATATTGCACTGGGCAGAATCGGCCAAGTGCTCATATCCCTGTCATGTTCAGTTATTGGCTAACTGCAAAGAACATAGCTTTGATTCACTCACAGTGGATCCCTAAGGTGCTGCCATTAGATGCTGTCAGCTAACCACACTCCTCACAGCTGTCAAGTTTCTTCTAGAAGGGAGGTCCAGGTGAGGCAGGTATCTTCATGGCTGCCTCAATTTCCATTTTAATTTTTTTATTGACTTTTTAATTGTATCTCTTTGCATTAATTTTTAGTGGTTGCTCTAGAGAGTACCATATATATTTTTAGCTTTTCACATTCTGCTTAGAGGTAATATTGTACTGCTTCATGTCAAGCACTGGAACATTGCAACAGCATAGTTTCATTTACTGGCTCCTTCATCTTTTGTGCTATATTGTCATCATGCTTATGTTATAAGCCCCACAATATAGTGTTATAATAACACTATAGTTTTTATAGTTTATAGAAAATAGTTTTATGTCTTTTAAAGAATTTCAAAGGAGCGTGTGTGTTTGTGTGTGTGTGTTTTACACTTACTCACATATTTACCATTTACCATTTTCAGTGGTCTTCATTCCTTTCTCTTTCTGTAGATCCAAATAACCTTTTGTAGAATTTATTTTTATCCTGTAGAACTTTCTTCAACGTTGCAAATAGTTTAAATCTGCTGGCTATTAAGTCTTTGAGGTTTTGTTTTTCTGAAAGTGTCTTCACTTAACCTTCATTGTCTAAGAATATTTTTGCCAGATATAGAATTCTAGCTTGACTGTTGCTGCTCCTGTTGGCACTACAAAGATGTCATTCTTTTATCTCTGAGCCTACATTATGTTTGATGAAAAATTAGTGTGGTTTTATCCTGTGTATGATATGTCATTTCCCCTGGTTGCTTTCAAGATTTTCTCTTTATCTTTGAATTTTAGCACTTCCAATATGTGCCCTGGCATGGGTTTATATTTTGTTTTATTTTTATTTATCCTGTTTGGAGTTGGCAGAGAGTTTTGAATTTGTAAATTTATGTCTGTTTTTACAAATTTGCATTATTATTTTTTCAGGATTCTTTTCTTGCCTATTCTCTCTTCACCCTTCCTTCTGGGATTTCAATTACACATGTGTTAGACATGCTATTATATCCCCCTGGACCTTGAGGCTTTGTTCATTCTTAAAGTTCTTTTCTCTATTTCTCAAATTGGATAATTTATATTGTTCTATCTTTAAGTTCACTGGTAACTTTTTATTATTTTTTTCTCTAATCTGTTGTTAGGTCATCCAGTAAATTTTCTTTTCAAATTTTTCTTTGGGTTTAGAATTTCCAATTGGTTCTTTTTATAATTTCTCCTTCTCTGCTGATATTTCTTTTATATCCTTTAGCATAGTTACAGTAACTGCTTTAAAACTCCTTGTCTACTAATTCCAATATCTTCATAATCTGGGAGTACGTCTCTGGGGATTATCTTTTCTTTTGATAATGGGTTTTCCTGTTTCTTTGCATATCTAGTAATTTTGGAATGTACCTTAGACATTGTGAGTGACATAGAGATTCTAAATTCTGTCATATACCTTTAAAGAGAATTGATTTTCTATTTTAGCAGGCAGTTAATTTAATGGAAGTCAGATTCCAACTTGGTCTTCCCTGTGATGGACATTAGCAGAAATATGTTTAATTCTTGTCATCTTTGCTGGGATACTTGAGGTCTGCTCCACATATGTATAGTATTGGGAGTAGTAAGAGATTTTCTCAGATTTTATGTACTGAATTTGAGGCTTCTCCTCTGTGGTTGTCTTCTCTCTGGGATTTCCTCCCACATTTCATAGCTGCTGTCATCTCTGATTTCTTAGCTACAACATGCCAGAGATCTAGCTACCACGTGGAACTGACTAGGTCTCCCATTACATAAAAAGCTATAAAACATGAGTAATTTATCAAGAGCCATTTTTTCAAGTGTTATCCTCCCCTTTCACTCCTGCCTGCTCTTGGTCACTGTCCAGTGCCTTCAGATAGCTGTGTTTTTAAAGTTTTTTTTTTTTTTAAGTTTATTTATTTTGAGAGAGAGGGGTGGGGGGGGAGAGAACATGAGTGGGGAGGTGCAGAGAGAGAAGGAGAGAGAGAATACCAAGCAGACTTTGCCCTGTTAGCACAGAGCCCAGCATGGGGCTTAATCTTGCAAACTGTGAGACCATGACCTGAGCCAAAATCAAGAGTCAGCTGTTTAGCCAACTGAGCCACCCAGGCGCCCCTGTTTTTTAATATTTTAATCCAGAGTTCATGATTGTTATCTGTGAAAAGGTTGGTCTGATAGGAGTTATTTTTATGACCAAAAGCAGAAGTCTATTATCCCCCTTTATAGATGAATTTAAAGACACTCACACTACATTAAGCTTATGTACATTACCCAAGGTCATACAATTGGTAAGTGGCAGGGCTGTGATTTGAACACAAGTAGTTTGGTTCTAGAGTCTTAGGATTTGGTCCAAGGGTACACTTCAATGATATGAATTTTTAAGACAATGGCAGGAAGAATAGGAAATATTCTTGGACTCATGGAGCCTTCTGGTGTTAAGTCCTTATGCATTGGACCATTCTCAAGATCTCATTACTCAGTGGATACTTCTCATATCTTTGGGTGTGTACATTATTTCATGTACAAGTTTACACACAAGTTGTATTAAAGGATTATGTTGTTTTTGGTTAATTGGAAAGTAGATCTTTAGTTATGAGAAATTTCATATTTTCAGGGTTCTGTGATGTACTCCTTGGGCCGCCTTACTTAGAAACTGGTGTAGTTTATCATGTCGTTCTTTTAGTGATTAAAATAAAGAGAACTTTTGAAGGAAAGTAATATCAACAGTAATATAATGAATGTTTAGAAATTATTTATTGATGAAATTCAAAACCACAGTTATGGGATAGTTGACTTTTAAGAAGTTAAGTTTAAGATAGATTTAGCTGATGTGAACCATAGACCTTGGAAGCATAACAGTAAGACCAAACCTGGGGCACCTGGGTGGCTCAGTCAGTTAAGCGTCCAACTCTTGGTTTCAGCTCAGATCATGATCTCATGGTTTCATGGGTTCAAGTTCTGCATCAGGCTCTGCAGTGGCAGCACAAAGTCTCCTTGGATTCTCTCTCCCTCTCTCTGCCCCTCCCCAACTCAGGCTGTCTCTGTCTCTCTCAAAATAAATGAATAAACTTAAAAAAAAAAAAAAAACTTGAGCAGTACTATTCCTTCTTGATTGTTTCCCTTTTTCTCCTCTGGACTAAGTAGTTTCAGTTAACATTCATGAAATGATTCGTTTCATCTTATCCCTGTAACCCTTGGTTTTATCTTCACTTTGCATTTTAGAGTCTGGCTGGCTTCATGTTGATTTCACCATAGTTTGTAAGCTGATTTGTAGTGAAATCTTATTCACGTATGTTACTTTCAAACTAAAGGGAAGGGCCTATGTATTTGATTTTGGAATTCTCTCGGCATCCCACACCAGTGCTCGGATACCACAGTCAAGCTGATTGGCCAGTAAAGAGCAGGGGTTCAATACTTGATTGATTGATGGTTCTGAATTGCAGCCACTCAGTTCTGGGAAGGTGGGCTTATCTTCTGAGTTTAATAAAACTGAGTCCTTGAAGGCCGTGATAAAGATTTTGGCTTTCATCCTAAGAGTAACGGGAAGCAATGCAGAGTTTTAAGCAGTTGAGCGACAAGCCCAGATTGGAATTTTTAAAATAATTACTCTGGATGTTTGTGGAGCAGTTTAATATAACCCAGTTCTAGAGTGTAGAAATTAATGTAAATGATTAAATTTTAACCCAGAGATATAATCTAGAAGAACTAAACCCCAGATAGTCTTCAAGCAGAACCCCCAAGTGTTATTTCTCTCAACTGCAATTTTGAAGAATATTGAGAAGCAGAAAGTTTGAGACTGACTTTTTCTTTGGCAGGGGGGTGTGTGGGGGAGAGTCAAGGGCCTAGAATGTGAGTATTTTGCATTTCTGAAAAGATACTTTATTTTTACAATGAAATATTAAAGCAATATGAATATCAAGGAATTAGGGAATTGAATATCAAAAAGCTACTAAAAATGACAAGTCTATATTTTATGTCTTTATGGAAAATATATGTCATAATTTGTTAATTTGAAAAAGCAAAATTAAAAATGTAATATAATTTTGAAAACAATCATGCTTTCTCTTAACAAAAATACACAAAAATAGAGATGAAACTTTTATACTTTGCTATCCACCAAATCCTGTTGCTTAACAGCTGTTAAAAAGTTATGTTGCTTAAAATGAGAAAACAAACCTAATATTTCAGTAATCATTGGAAGTCTGAGTTAAAAGTGTTGAGATGCTGCTAAGAGAGCAAAATTTTCGAGAGATAAAAATGTACTCTGACATGTTTCTTCTTCCCAAACATTTGTGGAGATTGAAAAAATTCCAAATGTGTCTTGAAGAAAGGAATTGACAACTCCTGAATTAAATACAGTGTTTGGCTCCTGCTTCAGACGGTATTTATTGGTAGGTTATAACAAGGTTAATAACAATTTGTTTGCTTGATTCCCCCAAAGTTTTGTAGGATTTTGTGCTGCTTGTATATAACTTGCCAAATCATAGCACTCATATTCCTCATTAAAATTAACATTAAATTATGCATATGTAAAACAAACCTGGGTGGAAAAAGAAAGAGATTTGTCAGTAAAAAAAAGTCCGCAGAAGGTGCCCTAACAGTGGGCAATGAGTGGGGTATCAAGTTACTCTGTTTTTTGTAAACAGTGTCAATTCTGTATTCTGGGCTGAAAAACCTGGCAAATGACAGCTCTCCCTCGTATTTCCTGAGGTCATTTCGTACCATTTTAAAGGATAAATCATAAATAGACCTTTGAACTAAGACAGTCTCGCTGGACCTATCCTTTTGCGACTAACTTCCAGTCTCAATGGGATATTGAAGGGGAGGCTCGATAGAATACACAGTGGAATCCTTGTCCGGGAATGACTGCCTGGCAATTGTTTCATGGAAAACAGGGAGGGGTGGGGGACAACAACCCTGCTCTGTTCACTGGCTCTTTAATTTAGATTACCAATGATAAAGCCGGGGCTACGGCTAAAGAAAGGTAGGATGCATACGCAGAAACATTAGTGCTAATATGCTGCAGAAAGACAAGATAAATCAGCCCAGCTCTCATACATCACTGAGGGAGAAGCTGATTGCAACTTGACCATGTGCCTGAGTAGTCCCATCAGTGAGAAGAGCAGAACATGGATTAAAAAAAACTAGAATGTACCCTTAGGGCTACTGCCGTGCTGGACCTGGGAGAAGTGTCTGGTGTAAGTTTCAGCTTGTTTTATCCACGTATTTACCAGTGTGTTCCCATGCGGGGAGCTTGTTTCTCTTTCTGTGTTTTCATGGAAGCTTCAAGCATGTTTATTTACAGTCGTAGACTTCATTTTCTATGGATATAATATCAACCTAATAAAGTTCTTCATAGAGGACAGTTTAGCCCCGTGTTTATCCAGGAGAGAAATGTGAGAAAGTGATGGTTATCCTTACTGTCCATAGGAAGCCTGTGGGTGAGTTTTGTTTTTTGTTTTGCTTTTTGTTTCGTGGGGAGGTGAGGGTTACAAAGGTGGATTTTAAACTAAAAATTCAGTTCTTTTGCCAGTCACTTAAAAAAAAATATGCAGTGGTAACCCAGCATTTCTTTCCTCCTGTGGTCTTTTGTTTTGAAAAACTGTGTTTGAATATGTAAGCCAGACTGCTTGGAATGCATTATATTTTATGACTGGGATGTTTGTATTGTTTCATATCTGTTATTAGACAAAATAATCATAAAGGGTGTTTTCTATGGACCTTTTTATATTCCAAAATTAAGTACAGATGGCAATTTCCAACAGTTTTAAAAATTTGTCAATTATTTAATTTAGCATCACTTAAGCATCTGCACAGGGAGAAAGCTGAGATGGTACAGAAGCTGAATAAGCATTGATTGCTCGTCTGAATTGCATCTTTAAAGTTTTCGCCTCAAATCTCTGATTTCACAGTTTATTTTTACCAAATTAGATTATCATATTTCATTATCAAGACTGCAAATGGGTGGAACTCTCTCAGATATCCTACATTTCCCGTTAGAACAGCGCGTAAAGCGCCTGCTGATTGTTACTCTGAGGGAAATTCTCATGCCGGCTCCCCGAGAAGATGGCTTAAATAATGCATGGGTAAGAGTGAAGCAAGATGGAATTTATGGCCCAGACACTGAGTTCGGGCTTTTGTTCAGACGAAAGACCACATAAGTGTGAGCGTATTAACATACTCTGAGGCTCCAGGGGAAGGGCGTAACTGAATGAAATTAGTGGCCACATGGTACTGTCCACGTTATTTCAAAACAAGCTTTAAAACAGTCCACCAAGCCTAAAGTGTGGTTTGAGGAGCTGAGGAAGGGGAAACTTGAAGTGTCAGTTGCAAACAGAATTCCCTGACTGAAAATTCCATGGGATAGACATAGGAAGTGAGTGTTCTGTAGGGGGAGGGTGGCCCTAGAGAGAATGGATGAGTGACTGATGAAAAGCAGCATGGTGGTCTTGTTAGGAAGGAATAAACCTTGACCAGACTGCAGCATTCTATATATTATGTCTTCCATCTTGTCCTAATTAGAGGAATATGTCTGCTGAATCCTAATCTCTTTAATTGTTGATAGAGCAGGCATGCGATTTGCTATAAATACACATGAGCATTCATTTCTGAAATAATGGCTGTTGCCAAATATATTAGACCAACAGGAGTGCTGGACTAGGGAAGGCTGTGCTGAATAGTTGAGTTTTGGAGGTAATGGACCAGTTGAGAATCATTGCACAGCTGGGCCAGCAGCTGCACCCAGTGCTCTGTCAAGTTTGGCCTCCAATTTCCTTGAACTTGTCCTTGTTTGCCAAAATGATGAACATAGCAAGAGCTCGTTTCAAATGAGCCTGCTGCAAGCAAAAAAGACCCTTTCCAAGGAGTCTTTGTCAAGGTATGTAGTCAACAGTAGCAGTGGCCAAATGAGGTATTGATTAGGGGATGGGAAGTTTGAATAGTCATAAAAATAAAAACCGAAGGCAAAGTGGTAGAATGAGGTAAGCTGGCAGAAGACCAGAGTACATTAAAAGGCTGTATTGGGTCATCACTGTCCTAACTAAAGGACATATGGAAAAATCCCATAATAATATCCAGCAATAATTATCTTGTAGTTAGGAAAAATAAATAGGCCTGTGGGTTGGAAGGCAGCCCAGTAATCTCAACGCCTTTTTTCCTAACATTGTATTGTTCTGATATTCCTTGGGACTGGGTCAAGAGGAAGTGTCGTAGAGAGCATTTTATATTAAGAAGCAGTGACTAAACAATGCGATTAGTGGCAAGCCAAAATAAGAGTAGCAAGGACTTTCCTTTAATTTCTTGGTCCTGGCTTGAGCAAGTATTTATTTAGCATGTACTAATTACCCAGCATGTTCTAGATACATACTCTAACCAAGTAGATTATAAACTTTTTGAGAGCAGACATGTGGATTTATACTTCTCCTGTATAAATCCCATTTCTTGAAAACCATTGTCTTGTTATGGTAATCATTGCAAGTCTGTCTACTTTCTTGACTTCGAAGAGGTTAAATATCAAATCTTTGCTATGCGAAGGCTTTATTTTCCCCTTCAAAAAAGGTGAGTCTCCTCTCTTAAGATTTGACCACTCACAAGTTAGGTGATTTGCGACAAAATACCCCCCGGGAGAGTCTGTTTCCTCTTGTCTGAAATGAAGAAAGTAACCCTCATCCTGCAGGACTGTGAGAAGGAGGCGTGCCTAGTGCACAGGCAGTGCTTTCCTCCTTCATAGAAGATAAGCAGGATAAGTCACCATACGGACTGAGTGCGTGCTGGCCATGGAGGTGGAGGTAGATGTGGGGAGGGAATGAGGAGGGTAGCGGGAAAGCTGGCTCAGAATCTGGAGCAGAACCTTTGATGAGAATATGACCTGAGGCAGGATGGTGCCAGTGGAAATGCAGAGGAAAGGATGAATCTGAAATATATTTTAAAGGGAAAATTGACAGAATGTGGCAGCTGCTTATATTAAAGTAAAGTGAAGAAAAAGATTATAAAGAAGGAACAACCATGAGGGCTGAGAGCCAAGATTATGGGTTTGTGATAATGGCAGGTTCGTGTGTGTGTGTGTGTGTGTGTGTGTGTGTGTGTGTGTGGTTTGTTCTGCAAACCCCCCAAAGCTGAAACAATACAGTTCTTCAGGGACTTATAAACCAAGAAAACATAAGAAGAGAGAAGAGGAAATTGGAGTGCCTACTTAACTTATGTAAAAGGAAAGGGAAAAAAATCAATAATAAACCAATAATATAGGACTAACACTGACAATAGAGTGAGAATTCAAAGGAATTGCCTAAAATGGCAAATCTATGTTTGGAGTTTTTCCCAGACAAGACCCACAATCTGCAAATAATAAGGCTCTTCTGCAATCTTGGAACTTATTTAAGTTTTCCTGAGTTAAAAAAAAATGCCACTGAAAGGATACAAATAGTGTCAGGATTGGGAAGAAAAAGAGCATGAGGAATGGAAATTCTCAAAATAGCTTGGTTTTGAAGAGGAGATGGAAGCCAAAAGATAGCTGGTTGACCTTTCAGAACTTAACCATTCATTATGACTTGTCAGAAAGTTTGACAACTGTTATTCCTTAAATAATTTATTGTGATTTTTCAGGAAATTGAAGCCAAACCACCAACTGGCAAATAGGTTGTGGTCAAATGCTCATTTGCAAATCCTTTATCAGAATAGTGTTGTAAACATCCTTGGGTTACTTTGCAAAAGTCTACACAACTCATCCTACAGTAGAAATCATGTACATTTGCAATAAAAAATTAATAGCAAAAAGACTTTTATGTTAATAATTAAAACATAAGCAGTAAGAATAAGAATGGAAAATGTTTTGAATGCCGGTACTTGGAGAAGTGCAGCTTAATTACAAGATGGTATGGGATGTGGCTATTTTAAAATTGATGCCCACTTTCACTGACTTTAAGAGACTTTGATTTCTTTAATCTTGAAATGTAGGGATTTCCTTGTCCTCCTTGAACTTTACCTTTTTTAAAAAAAATTTTTTTAACGTTTATTTATTTTTGAGACAGAGAGAGACAGAGCATGAACAGGGTAGGGGCAGAGAGAGAGGAAGACACAGAATCTGAAACAGGCTCCAGGCTCTGAGCTGTCAGCACAGAGCCCGACACGGGGCTCGAACTCACGGACCATGAGATCATGACCTGAGCCGAAGTTGGACGCTTAACCGACCGAGCCACTCAGGCGCCCCTACTGAACTTTACCTTTAATAATACCTGCCATGACCAGGATTGTTTTCACACATTGAAAAAGGAAAGGGAATATGGAAAAGATTAAAAGGGGAAGAAGGAAGGAGGGATACCAAAGGTAACTGGAACAAAAGTTAAAAGAAAGAGGAGAAAGAGCAGGTTTGAAGAATGAGTGAGAAAGATATTGCATGAAGGGAAGTTGACAGAGTTCTGGCATTGAAAAGAGGAGTATGTTGCTCTTAAGGAGTAAGAAATAAGGGAGACCACTGGGCCTAATAGCTTGCTGGATCAGCCACTAGGGGGTGCTTAAGACTCAGACAAGTTGTTTCTTGAGTTGTGATGCCACTCATGTGATGGGTAGACCTGGGGATGGGAACTTTTGGTCCTCTTAAGTTTCCCCTTTTAGCCCCCTCTTGTCATCTCTGCCTTCCCTATTCAGTGTGGATACCGTGGCCTATCATTTCAACCACCCTCTTACCAATATTTTCAGTTCTCTCGTTCATCCATTTAATAAAGATGTGTTGAATAATTCCTGTTTGTCAGGCATTGTAGTATTAGATACTTAGAAATGAATAAAACAGATATATGCCAGCCCTTGGCACCTACCAGGCCAAATAAATACCAACCTTTAATCAAAGCAGTTGTGTTCTTTCTCCAGCCTCCAACCAGATGGCTAAGCACTGCTTGAGGAAATCATGTTACTGTCCAGATTGACGCTGTGATCGCTTTATGACCTCCAATCTCAATTGGACCTCTCACTATAGCCCAGCAGTCCTTATATAGTTTTCTAATATATTCCTGACATTCTCTTCCCAACACCTATTTGAAGACTTTTCAACTTTTCTCCAATCTTTGACCAAATCACATCAGTAGATAGCCTTACCTCTTGGCATTCAGGATTTCAACTTCTTGCCACCAAATCTATTACCTGCATAACCCCAATTAAACCAATTGCCTTGAGTACAGTTCAACATGGTGAAAGTCAAATCTGACTCCCCAAAGCCTTGGAAGGCAATGAAAGTCTTTACTGAAAATTTCTTGAGGAGTCAGCCATGAACAAGAAGGGGAACTAATCCCAGAACACATAGCCAGATTTCCTAAAAATTGTTTATATATGTCTTTCTCCCCAAAGTCTGGCTTCTCATGGCAGCCATCAATTTACAGATGCTCCTGACTTAGGGTGGTTCACCTTAATGATTTTGTGACTTTACAATCATGTGAAAGCAATATGCATTCAGTAGAAACCAAACGTTGAATTTTGACTTTTGATCATTTCCCAGGCTAGGGATAGGCAGTACCATATTCTCTTGTGATGCTGGGCTCCCAGTTGCCATGTGATCACAAGGGTAAATAACCAATACACAAGGGTAAATAACCAAAACACATCCTGTGTTTCACTTTCAGTAAAGTAGGCAATAAATTATATGAGATATTCAACACTATATTATAAAACAGGCTTTGTATTAGATGATTTTGCCCAACTGTAAGCTAATGTAAGTGTTCTGAGAACGTTTAAGGTAGGCTAAGCTAAGCTATGCTGCTCAGTAGGTTAGATGTATTAAATGCATTTTCAACTTCCATTGGGTGTATTAACCTGTTGATAACTTATGATAACCCTATCATAAGTTGAGGAAGATATATATACTCTTTTTCTGTCCTCCTTCTCTGCCTCTTCCCCTGCCCCCATGTGAATTCACCTTATCTTACTCCTGTCTGTCTGATCTTATTCCTTCGTAGGTAGAACAGACTAGTCCATCTTGATGTCTGTCATTTTCCTCCCACCCCTTACCTCAGTCAGCACAAGTCATAGATAGTTCAGCAGGGAAATCATTCTGAGTGAGAGGAAGGCATTGCAAATATTGGTGACTTAATACATACATATTTTTTAAATTGTCCATTTGTGTACATCCCTTCCACCTTTCCACAGGTTAAAATAGAAGAGCTTTTTCCCTCCCCTGATTTCTCCACCTGTGTTCTACAGCTCATTCACCTCCATCTTTATGGGTTGCTTGCTTTATGCACACTTTATTCTATTTGCTATAACTTTCACCTTTTCATCTCTAGTGGATCCTGTTCATCAGAGTGTACGGGGACTCTACCTGCTCCAATCTTAAAAGAAAAAAAAAAAAGATACAACAAAACCTTTATCTTCCCTACATACTCTTTAATCTCCCTAACTTTTTCTCCCCTTTTATAGCTAAACTTCCCAAAGCGATAGCCTACATTTCTTGGGTCCTTCCTTCCCCAAACACTCCTCAACCACTATGGTTTAAATTCTACCTCAGCCACTTCATGAAAGCCCCTCTAGCTAAAGTTGTCCACTGTCTACTTGTTCTGAATGTGAAGGGGATTCTGAGTCCTTAATCTTTCTACAGCATTTGACACCGTAGAACACCATCTTCTTTGAAATATAGTTTTCTTGTAGCTTCTTGGTGCTCTCCTACATTGTGGTCTCTGTGAGTTTATCTTTCTTTTTACTTTTATTAAAATACAGGTGATATTCAGGGGCACTGTTCTTTTCTGACTTTGGGAGGAATAGGGTGGGAGTTCCATCCATTCCTGAGCCTTCTGTTAATATTTATATGCTATTGACTTCCACGCTTGGGTCACACCAGCCCTCACCTAAGGAAGTAAGATAGGGATTTCTGCTTGGAAATCTCCTCCAAACTCAAGTGGGACTTGACCCCAGAATGGGGCATTCAGGAGAGAGGCCTCTTTCTCTGACCCACCGCATTAATTTGCTAATAAATTACTCTCTCTCCCAAGCGCTTCCCTCAAAGACACCTCACCATCATTATCTATTCTGTTATATTGATCTGCTTTGGGGCTGAAACACTAACTCTGAAACCTTCTTACAGTCTTTCTTACTCTATTATTTATAGATAAACTTGATGGAAATTATCCCTCTAATTAAACCAAAGATTTGGAACTCAAAAGCCTTTTTTGTCCCATAACTGGTTATTAAAATAAAAAGTGCTTTGCCTTTCTGTGTTTTGAATTAAAAAAAAAAAAAGTCTACTTAGCCACTCAGTTGGCTTCTTTGTTTCCTCCAGGTCTTTTTGTGTCCTTGAGGTAATCGAGTGATCCTGGAGCAGTGCAGGGGGTCAGCAGGGCTAGTGGGGCAAGGAGACACAGAGCCTTTAATATTTTAACCTACACTGGAAAGCAAAAGGTAAATGAGTCAGTTTTACTTGTGGTCTGAGGAGTCATCCAAGAGAAAAGACTTTTAAGCCTAAACACGAACGTTCACAGAAGTACCCCTTTGCTTATAAAAACAGATTCCTCATCATCTGAAACTGTACCTATGTCACTTTAAAACCAGAAATGATGGGAAGAGTCTAATTTTTTTTTAGCACTGTGGGAGTAAAATAGATTTGCAACTGAGGACATGGCCATGTGCAAGTTGTGGTCAAAAAGAGAACTAAATCTGCTAGCCTTGTTCAGTTTTACCCTGATCAAATGGGCACAGACTAATGTTCATCCAGGCCAGCCTATAAAGGCAAAGGGGTAAATATTTAAGAAATTCTTTTGAACCTTTGAATTCTAACTATATTTTGGAAAGGTTTCATGTGACATGGAAGAAGTCTAGTGGCTTAGGACAGAAAAATAAATATTTACATTGCTTATTTAACATATTTAAAGCTATTTTGTTGAAGAATATAGGATATATGTTAACTATAATGAGAAAAAGAAAGCGGAACACTTTTCATAAATTCACATCGGGTCGTACCTAAGTTAATCCGAATTTTAACTGTTAATCGATGACCGAGAAACTGGAGAAGGTGGGGCATGCTTCAGTTGTTGGGCTCTTATCATCCAGGCATGCAATTGCATTTTGAACAGATTGGAATCAAATGAACAGATTATTGGGCCACCTAACAAAACGGGCATCCCAGTAATCAATATCTGAAATAATAAAAACATGAATTAAATGTTTTTTGATCAATATTATTCACACAACTCATATCCTTAATGATAATGCTTAACTGAAAGATCTTTGCTTCAAGGTTCACTTGCAATCCTCAGAGAACTCTAAATTTGTTTTGACATCCCAGTGCTTCTGGAAAATATGAGTCCTGTATTTCATTTTGTGGAATTAGAGTGGACTGCATAATAACGTGCTCTTACATAACACAGACCATCTCTACTTTTTCATTCTAAGTTTTAAAGAGAGAAATGTGGAGGGGCACGCAGAGTGGGAGGAGCCTTGGAGTGGAGTGAGGAGCTAAGTGTATAATTCTGTCCTGTCAATGGTGCTCGTAATTCTTTTACATAGATATGTGTATTTATTTTGAGGGAGAGAAAGAGTGAGCATGAGTGCGGGAGGGGCAGAGAGATAGGGAGAGAGAGAATCAAAAGCAGGCTCTGCACTGTAAGCGCAGAGCCCGACTCGGGACTCGATCCCACAAACCATGAGATTATGACTTTAGCCAAAATCAATAGTCTGACCCTTAACCGACTGAACCACTCAGGTGTCCCGTGCTCATACCTTGCTTAAAGCATTAATTTGTGCAGAGATCTGAACACGGCAGGCAGCTATTTGTCTGAAGCTGACATTTCTGTTCATTTAGAGGACAGAATTATGGTCCAGCTTCATCATAACTAAGTGGAGTCCTATAGTTTTTCCTAATCTAAAAGAGGAGAATGTAGGAAAGGCTTCAAACTCTTTAAACAAACAACTAAATTCTAAAATTCGGTGTTGGAACAAATATAAGCTTATATTAAGTCACATTTGGAGCACCGCAGAAGGAAAGACCTGTGGATGTGGTCTACTAGCATCAGGGCAAATCTGTCAGCGTCCTCAGCTCATTCTGCAGCGGAGAGGCATGTGGAGCTACACAGACAGACGACTCATCTCTCCCTCGCAAAATGAGTCCTATGTTTTTCAGGCCATTCTAGGCCTCTGGGGAGGACGGCAGTTCGTCCAGAGACCTAGACAACGCTGCAATCATCCACATATGTCATTTTGCCTTAGAACTAATGGTGATCTTCCACAGGAGCTCCTGATGTTTGTTCAGAAATCAGAGCGTAGGTGGCTGGAGAACCATTTTGACTACAACAGTTGAGAGCTGGTCCAAAGTTGGAATAAGACAGAGGCTACCTTATACTGCCCCTGACCAACTACCATTCACAGCATAAAATCAAGATTTTATTTTATTGTGTCATTTTTGAGACATAACAAACACTGCATTCCCCAGCTAATAGTATTAGCCAACTAATTTCTTTCAGGAGTGAGAAGAGGTTCTATAATATTTGTTCTTTGAGATGTTCCTCAGTCTTGGAGGGGCTGGCATTTTACCCCGTGTCCCTTTAAGCTATCTGTGTGCTTGTTTCCATTCATTCATTGACTCTTATTGTGTACCAGGCATTATTCTAGGCATGATCTGTAGAGCAGTGAGCAAGACAGATTTATGAGAATGGTAAAGTGTTCACCCAAGAAAGCCTCTTCAAAAGGCACTTTTATTAGCACAAGAGCTTAGTATCATCACTTTATATTGTCCATAGCTCATGTGGAAAAGGAAAATTTTCTTTGTCTAAATCATAGGAGGTTTTGAGTCCTTTGTTTTTAAAGTCCCAGGAACACTTCTTCAACTTGAGACTACCCAAGGCCATCTAAGTGACACAACCTAGGTCTCATCTTTGTTACTTATTCTTTAATGTGAATGGCACTTGAAAGGGCTTAAAGTAGCCTACGTGAAGAAGAAGGGCTCTTCAGATAATTTTTTTCTAAAAGCAGAGATATCTACTCTTGACCCAGATGAATGTCCTGACTTCTAAGTTTTTGCACACTTCAGAAAGGCTTGACTTCCTGCTAAATAAAGTGTTTGTCAAAAAATGAAAAATAACACAAGGAAAAACAGCCAGTCAAGGGCCTGGCATCTGGTAGGTGCTTAGTAAGTGTTTATGGTACCAAATCTGAAGCCAACCAAAAACTTATCCGGAAGCCAAAGGTTAAGTTAAAAAACAAAACTGGCTTTCTTCTCCTCTATGAGAATCTCTAGAATGATTCATTTCCTTTTCTGTAAAGTGTGAATACTAATCCTTAGCTCATGGATTTTTAGGGAGCCTAAGTGAGATAAAACGGGAAAGCTCTTCATAAACAATTAAATTCTTTTCAAATAGAAAGTTTATTATAAGAAAAAAAAAAAACAAGCCTGAAGCCTTGATAAATTCATTTATGTATTGTGTTCTCGTGAATAGCAACAAGTTAAAAAACAAACAACTAATATGCGCTATTTTGACCCTCCCCAATGAAAATATTAGAAATCTTTTTGTTGGAGCACCTGGGTGGCTCATTCGATTCAGCATCCGACTTCACCTCGGGTCATGATCTCACGGTTCGGTTTGTGAGTTTGAGCCCACATCAGGCTCTCTGCTGTCAACGTGGAGCCCACTTCAGATCCTTTGTCCCCCTCCCTCTGCCCCAACCCCTATGGAAATCATAGGAAATCAACCCCGCTCATGCGCGTTCTCTCTCTCTCTCCCTCAAAAATAAACATTTAAAAAATATATATATTTTAAAAGTTCTTTCCCTATGGGTAATTTTATACCTGTATATTTTGGGGAAAATAGTAGAAAGCAAAGGAAGGCCAACATCTTGAAAAGAGTTAATGCTAGATTTTGTGTATTGAAAATCACAAAAAACTGGTCTCTGGTATTTAGATATCTTCACCCATGTCACTGTGTGGGGTATATAGGACTAGGGAGTGTGTTCAGAACAACTCGACTCAATCTTCAAGTTGTAAGCCCAGTCACTAAGCCATTTGATCCCTCACTGCATCTGGTGACTTTTACTAAGTTGAGCCATACAAAATTGCTAATATTCAACCACTTTGGGCCTACAAAAGTGGCAATTGCATATATTCAGCCTAATGTCATTCTATTTCTGTTCTTGCATGGGGATCCTTTTGTTTATCTGTTCAGTCTGATATAGACAGCTAGAGGGTAGGGATTATGTCCAATATCTAAATTGAAGCCTGGAAGTCTGAGCTCACACAATATAAAATATGAAAAGAATCCATAAAATATCTTTTCACCTGAGCTGTAGATACTATTTCTGACACCCTTCATGGAGACAATGCAGTGGAAATCATAGGTGTTTAATAGCTGGGGACGCCCTAAAGGTGAACTCCTCGCTCCCAGGGAATGATCAGCTCAAACTAGGAGCCATCCTGGAAACTCTGGTACCCCGGGGGTACTGCACTCCCCTGGAATCACCTCCTCATCTCTTATTCCCACTTCTTTCCCACCTAGCCTCCCTATGCTGTCACGGCTGCTTTTGCCTGAGCTTACCAATTAGAGGGATTGAGGGTATCTGCTGCCCTGCTTTTTAAGCCTTTTCTATGGTATCCCCTAGAATGGCAGCCCAAAGTAGGAATGCATTTTACATCAGGACCCTGTACACTATGCTGTATTACATATGTATGTGGCTGGTGTATTTATATCTATATCTTGTATATATATTACCAAGCCAGTTCCCAATTTTGAGAAGCTGTCCAGAATATCTTTTTTGAAATTAGGGTCCAATTAAACTTGTGGAGACTTTAAAGCTTCATGGGAGAGGGAAAAAAATGCCAGCTCAGTCTTTAAGCTTTTTATCCCCCTTAAGCAGCTGTGGCCTGTATCGGTTTATGTCAGGATTTGTTTTCCTATTCCTGTTTTTGAGCAGCCACAACCTTGAAGACGAGCTCTAAGATGGGGCTATGGCTTCAGTTACAAAGTTCTGAAACCCATATAATTAATTCTAGATGGTAATGGCTCATTTCAGTTGCTGTGGAATGTCTTAGAGTGACCAGGAATATCACCAGCATTCTGCTTTTATACGCATGGATATAGCCGGTGAGGTTATTTATCTTTTGCCTGTTTCTTATTCCTAAAATGATTTTATGATTTTATCCTATCTATAAGTTGATATTTAAGTCCATAAAAATCCTGTGTAAAGCCATCAAACTGAATGTATATTAAGGATTATGCTATTTGGATGAGCAGCTTGGGAATATTTAGGTTTTGATCAAAACCTTTGAAATGTTTTCAAAAGAGCTGTAGCACCTTTTGCTCAATTTAAAAATTTGGTATAAAACGTGTATATTTATTTCTATTAGAATAAGAAAAATAAACGCCACTTGCCAGCCTTGGGATTCAGATAACTTACCTAAATGTGGCTTGGCCAGTGGCCCACTGCTTTTAATTCACAAAAAGCCACATATATTTTCTTTTAAAAATTTTTTTTAATGTGTATTTATTTTAGAGAGAGAGCACGAGTGGGGGAGGGACAGAGAGAGAGAGAGCGCGAGACAGAATCAGAAGCAGGCTCCAAGCTCTGAGCTGTCAGCACAGAGTCTGACACAGGGCTCGAACTCACAAGCGGTGAGATCATGACCTGAGCTGAAGTCTGACACTTAACCGACTGAGCCACCCAGGCGCCCCTCACATATATCTTCTAAGGCGAAAAAAAGAGACAGTTACTTCTCCCTATAAGGTTCCATCATTATCAAACCAGACTGTATCATATCTGAAATCCTGCTAATTTGCAGGAATTAGAGACATCAATAAGACTTTTCTTATTCGAGTTTCAGAATGTTGCTCAAAAGGGAAACTTGTGAATTCACTCGCCTTCCATTTTTCCTGATTTTTGAGGTGTGGAGGCTCTCAGCAGAGTGTTTTGATGGGTATTGGCACGTTGTCTGCCGGAGAGAGAGCTGACTCAAGTGAAATGTGGCAATCACAGGACATCGCTTTTCAAGAACTTGGAGAAATGCCTCCCAGAGTCCAGGGTTAGATGGAGTGTTGTGGAGGGTGAGGCACAAAATCTAGATGATTTATCTCAGCTTCTGACCCATTTTATATCCTTGAGTAAATCACTTAACCCTTCTGTGCCTAGGCTTTCAGTTGTAAAATGGAAATAAGGTCCCTATTTCCTAGACCTCATTTGAAGGGATATTATACATTCTGACAAAAAGAGGAAACAAATTGCTCTTGGCACTGAAGGAAATTCCACAGGGGAGTTGCAACGGTTTTTTTGAGATGGTAGCATTATGGAGATAAGCAAATGATCATCCAAGGCAAATATATATTAAAACGAGGGTAAGTCCTTCGGATCCAAAAAAACATTTCTTGTGAAGGTAGTATATTCCAGGCACTTTCCCATTTACTCTTCCATGGTTCTTTAATCCTCCCAGTCAGGAGGGCTGGGCGGCAGTTGGTTAGGGTCCTATTACTGGTTTTATAAATAAAGAAACTGAAGCTTAGAGAAGTTAATCAGCCTGTTTGAGCCATACAACAGGAGAGAAGCAGAGCCCAGGAGCAAGTCTTCTGGTGCTGGGTCCCATATCCTTCTCATTACACACCACCTACCTTTGAGGTGACATGAAAAGATGTGGGAACTAAAATCACATAAATCTAAAATCCAATTTCTGAGACACCTGGGTAATTCAAGTTTTTTTTTCAACGTTTTTTTATTTTTATTTTTGGGACAGAGAGAGACAGAGCATGAATGGGGGAGGGGCAGAGAGAGAGGGAGACATAGAATCGGAAACAGGCTCCAGGCTCCGAGCCATCAGCCCAGAGCCTGACGCGGGGCTCGAACTCACGGACCGCGAGATCGTGACCTGGCTGAAGTCGGACGCTTAACCGACTGCGCCACCCAGGCGCCCCGACACCTGGGTAATTCAAATACCTGTATTTAGTTTCTAAATTGTAACTTAGTTTCTACAGTCCTTCTCTCCTGGAATCAACTATACCTCTCTAGTGTATAGATTATCACCTTGTTTCAGCTTTATTGTTTCTACCAAATATATGTTAACTGTTCAATGGTTTTTACTGGTACTTTTAGTCCCTGTTAACACAACTCTTCAGAGGCATATATGTGCAAAGCTAGGATTCTTTTTGAAAATATATGACTGACTGGCTTCTGGTGAGCAATCGTAGCAGCATTGTTATGCCTGTCTTTACAATTTACAACTTTTAGGTTAAGGAACTTTTTAAGCCATCTGGATGGTCTGCTAGTTGCCAAGCCCTGGTTGTGTATTTCTTATAGTGTAGGATTTAATACTCATGGGGGTTCTGTTGCAGTCATACTGTCCTGCACAAAAAAGTAAAAGCTGTTGTGTCACCAAACATGCCCTCTCTTTGCCATGAGTTAGAGATTATGTTTTTGAAATCTTGTCCGAGAGGCTGAACAGCTGAGGAAATTCTTGCTTTTCTTTCCAGCTTCCCAAGCAGCAGCGGTGTTGCCAACCCCACCTCACTTAGGCTCTCGTTGTCTATGAACAGTTCAGACTGACTGGAACACGTTTATTGAATGCCCATTCCTTGGGTGCATTAGTCAAATGCCATTGATTGTTGTAATACACCACCAGCTCAGGGAAGGTAATGGGGCTCTTTAATTGGAGATGCTACTTTAGAGGACAGAGTGTAAATCATTGAATACAAAGTTCAATGATTTTTTCCACAGTGACTACAATGTGTCTATGATTGCACCCTCAATATAGTCAGACAAAGAGGAATGGCTGATACTCAAGACTAGGCATTGGGAGACTCCTAAGAACTCTAAGATTCGTCCTATTTTCATCTTGTCTTGAAATATTCTCACGTGTCCTACTGAAACCTTGGTTCAGAGGGATGCTACTGTGTGTGTGCATACATGTACATTTAAGATGACAATTAAAATTTAAAAGAATTTGTTAGAGAATACTCTGGAAGCCAAGACATCTCAACTGTCTTCCATTCGTTACAAATACGGTCCTGGGACTGTATTTTTTAGAAAATATCAGAGCGGCTCCAGGTCTTTCCTCCTTAGCCCTTCAGCTGCTACCTTTTCTTTCCTAATTCAACAGTCACACAGATGAAGATATGTGCAAGTGCGATGATATAAATCTTTATTTATAAAGATTTCCTTGCTGTCATTGAGTTTAAAGAGAAGAGTTTAAAGTCTAGTCCAAGACCCAGATGACAAGCCACTCCCTACTCCAGACAAACCTTCCTCTTCCAGGCTTTCTTTATACCTTGTCGGGCTATGACACCAATTAGACCCAGCCCTCTTGCACACTTCGGTGTGCCTCTCAGAGTAAAGACCTCTCCCTCTGCCCTTGCTGCCTGCATCCTGGAATACACCTAGCCAAGGGCTGGTCTGAATCTCTTTCTTTGTGACTGTTCTTAAGACCCTGGGGAGCATTAGGTATGAAGGACCTTCTGTCTTGGGAGAGCAGTGACTCTACTAACTGTTGTGAAGATAGTGCTGTTTAATTCCAAACATATTAAAAACCTGCAGTGTGAATAGATCCTCATTATTTTTTGTTCTCTTTTTGTTTTTGCTCTAAGATGATCCCTAAGAATAGAGGCAAATAGACTGAGAAATCTTGTCTGTGACCCCTCCGTGACTCAGCCAGCATTGCAAATTGGCTGTGGGAGTTGGGCTTTGGATTTGTTAAAACAAATTACTGAAGTTGGTGCTCTTTGCATTAGAATCTGCACTTGGCAATGAATTAATTCCACACCCACCTGTGTGAAAAAACAAAGCATAAGGTTAGAGAGGCAGGGACACATAACTAGAGATGGAGAGGTGACGCTTGGGCTCTGATCCCACAATCATTTTTGTCTAGGTTCTTCCCTCCCAGTTTCCCTCAGTCATTTTCTTTTCTCTTTGTCCTGCTTGTGCCCAAAGTGAGGATGAATGGTTGCTGATGGGCCCATTCACATTCTCATCTTTTCCTTATATCAAGACATTCTAGTGTCCATATGAGGTTGGATCCAGAAGGATTCTGTGTGTGGCAGCTGCAGGACACCTATTTCTACTTCGTCCATTTCCAAGAAGGACCAAAACCACAGCTGGGGCACATAGCGACTTTCCATCTTTTAACTTTTTTTTTTTACAATGAGAATGTATTATTTGTGAAGTTCATTAAATATATATATATAAATATAGGAAAGTTGCAGCTAAGTTTTCTGGGAAGAGCACACTGAATTGCTTCCCAAAGAGAGTGTTCAGGAAACCAAAGGTGGGCGTAATGGAAGTTTTTCTTTTTTTGTTTTGGTAGTGGTTGGTCTATTTTTATGATGGATCAGGAGAGAGGTTTTTTTCCATACTTTTTGGGAAACATACCTGCTCAGCCTGCAGATGAGCCAGGCGTTGTACATAGCTGGCCAGGGCGGCCCCCTACCTGCAGATTGAATAGAGTGGGGGAATCTCATGCCCATTTGCTGACTGGAACCAGAGAGTCCATCATTAAAGATGGGTGAACATAACATGTTACTCAGGTGCTACTGTCCACACCCCTTCTCTGCTGCCTCCAGAGCTTTGGTGAACTTAGAGCTCAGGGTAGCTTAGGGAGGTGCAGAGGTCAGGGCTATTTTTAGTTTTCATGAGAGCCTGTGCATTATAAAAAGTGCTTCTCTAGGCTACCAGCCACCAGACATGGCACTGCATCTTCCTTGACCTGAGAGTGACCGCCCATAAATGCACGTTGTATGGTAGTTAATTGTTTCTATGTCCGTCTTCCTTTTATCCTGTTAGTTCATTCGGGGCGGGAGTCGTGTTTTGTCCATCTCTATTTCTAGTACCCAATACAGCGCCTGACAGCTGATGCTCAAGAAATGACTGTTGTATGAATGATGTAAGGTCTGAACTTCAAACAACTGATTTATAAATGCGCTATTGAGAACTGGGGTTTTCCTATGGTTGGATATTAGGGAAAGGCCTAGAAACACAACCGTTAAAAACTGGTATGGCTAAATCCAGTGTTTTTGCTTTGGAACAAACAGCCTATGTTCAAATCCTGGCACCTCTACTCACTAGCTGATGACTTGAGTAAGTTCCTTAACCTCCCTCTTCCTCAGTTTCCTCATCTGTAACCTACAGATACCAAAATTATCTACCTCCTGGTCTGGTGGTTAGGATTCAGTGAGACAATTAATGCAAAGCTTTAACAGCAGGACACACAGACAAGTTCATTTCATTGTTCATTCTTAGCCATTGTTATTATTCAGAACCTTTAACATGGGAATCATTCTAGTTGGTCAAGTTTTCTGAAAACCCGTTGTATACCATAGTGTTTCTTATTTAACTAATTTAGAGATATAGCTTTTAAAACAGTATAATGAACTACTTCCCAGAACAGTATAATGAACATCCTAATCTTCAACTCCGGAACGTTATCATAAGCAATCATTATTATCCCATGCCTAATACAGGAATAAGTGCCCCAGCTTGTAGGTACGTGTATGGTTGACAGGCTTTTCTGCTCTGCTTTTTGAGTTCTTCTGTCTGACCTTCCTCAATGGTCAGCTCTCAACGGCCTACTTTTAGTACCTTCTCTCACCGTTAGAATTTTCTTTTCTAATATGCTGTACTCTGGGGAATCAAAGCATATTTTAATTATATATAAATAAGAGTGACTTGATGGGGCTCTTAATGAGCTTTCTCATGACAAAAGTGAGTGATTTTTGCAGTTTCCAAATTGGTTATCTCCTATTTGTCATCAATATTCCGTATATTTATGACAGATGAAGTCTTGCCAGACACGAAAAAGTTATTGTTCTATTTTCTGTCCTACAGTTTTAACTGGAATTCAACATAATGCCCTTGGGCTGGGGCTCTTAGCACTTCCTCTAAACAGAAGGAAGCAGCCTGTGCTCCCGGGTGCAAGTCCTAGATCAGCACTTGATTTCTTTTCTAACAAGGACAATAAGACAGAATCTCACTTGTCAGTAGGGCTTAAATGAGATAGTACTTTCTCTTATGTTAACATATACTTGGTTACTGCAAAGTGCGAAAATTGTATTATTAGCATTAGTGGTACTCCAACATGTTTGCAGGGTTTTTTATGTATTTCCGTGGATCTGCATGGAGAGAGAATACTATGCATGCCTTATCGGAGAAATTCATCAGTGGCCTTTAAATGAAGTACCTTCGTTTAAAACATTTTCTGAAACCATTGTGAAGCTCCTGTCTGGTGGATGATGGAGGAAGGTGGGGGAATGGGTAATGAAAATGCCACCCTGTGGTGTTCAGTAAGCTGAGACGAGGGGGAGAAATCCCTTTTTCTCATGGATTTGGCCCATAAGCTCTTTTGTACATACAGATGGGAAAGTGTTAAAATACGTATGTGGTGTGTTCATAGATTTTAATAAGGAGCCGTTGATAAGTAGATCTGGTAATTTTTTGTAAATTTATATTAAATTTCTCAAATTAAATTTATTAAGTTTATTTCTGGGCTAATCTTCTGTCCCGGTGTGCACAGTATGAAATGCTTTGAGATTATTTAACTAATGTTCTTTTTCTCAATTTTGAATTTATTTTTCTATCTCTCTCTGTCTCATATTCATTTCCTAATCTCTTTAAACCTCTGTGGGTATCCACCTGGACTGAATTCCTCTTTGGAGTCCCATGTTCTCTGTGGGTAGCTAACCCCATGGTTGCCTTCAGCATGGGCCCAGTTTTGCCTTTATTATTCAGTTAATGGGCCCCACTTAGGGCATGTTTTACTCTGTTGCTTAACAGAGTGCAGGAACTTTAGAGAGATGACTAGGACAAAAATTCATGTTATCTGAAAGACAAGGAGACCTAATTTAAGCCACAAAGAATTTCAAAAAGTACCTTGTGAAGCTACTGGAGGAGGAGAAGGGTGGAGGCCATGTGCTATGAGAGAAGCAAATGGAATTCAGAATCTCAAGACCTGCATTTATACGTTGGTCCTGCAGTTCATAACTGTGTGAGTCACTTCATCTCAGAGACTCTGTTTCTCCATCGACAAATGTGAGGATAGGATAATATCTGTTATATCTATATTCTAAAGCTGAATAAAGTTTAAGTGAGAGGCAACACCACTGTTAGGAAGCCAGACGCTAGATCCAGGAATTCTGAAGTGCTGTCTTCTTGGAGCATTAGGGCCATTTTCCTACATTCAGTTGCTTCAGGTCAAATTATTGTGCTTCCTCATGTTACATCATTAAATTTTAAACTTGCCTTTTGATTGTCCACTGATTTGGAAGGATGGAGAGGGGCAGGGAAGCAGATGACCCAGTACATGGGGAGACATCAGGACTAGGTTTGTTTTAAAGCAGTGAGTTTTATCTGTAAAAAGAAGCTACCCCAACCTCAAGGACCCTGAGGCCACACCTGTTCTGCTAAAAGGTAAAAAACATTCAAATCAGAGATGGAGGAAGACTGTGAAAAGAAAGATCAGCTCCTTGGTCAGACATACGTCAGAAGAAGGAAAATAGGACCTGTCATTAAGAAGAAGTCTGCTGGGTAAATACCTGGTGAAGTTTTTACCCAGATGTTTTCACTCTCCTAGAAGATGTCTTTAGAAAAGGTGGGTTTGGTTAGAAGCCTACTGCAGTTAGCGGTATCTAAGGGAGGACTTCAGCCACAGAATCAATGCTCACATGGTTGTTAGGACCACAGAAAGCCCAACCCAAATCTAACTTCAGGCAGCGTGAAAATGAGATGCAAAATATGGTATGGAAGAAGGCCAGAGTGTCCAGTCCTTCCTTAACTTGTATTTAGGTTAGTGAAAAGAATGAGCCATGTGTAAGAGTCAGTTTGGAGTAGAGAAGGGGAGTGATATATACAGTCAGCAAAATAATTGGACGCGTGGTGTTGGGACAACAGCTGGTACCAGACCAATTTTTGTCTTCATCGATCAGGCTTCTTCTAGTAACTAAACTGCCACCACAGCAATTTTGTTACAACAGTGACCTGTGATCACAGTGTTTAAATTCTACTCTACCCATGTAACTCCACCCCAGGACCAGGGAGCCAGCAGTGAGCTGTTAAAATGTATAAAGCCGTTCCTTGCTGGGAGGCCACTACGATAACAGTGTCTCCAAGTTGGAAGCCACGAAAACGGTTTGAAATATTTTACCTTCAGATACAAGACCTTAATCTCACGTTGACCTTGGACTGTAATTTGGATAACTAGCACTTTTATTCCCCATTTGCAGCAGGGAGGCAGATTGGTTAGAAAACCTGTGTTTGCAGTCAGTAGATAGTGTTCATGCATTGGAATTCCTGTCTTGGATTCATGTTTGTAATGTCAATGCTGAGTTTGCCCAGAAGACAGGCTTTTCCTTGAAGGAACTCATCCAAGATCCCTCTGGCTTCCTCATGCCACTGGGTCAGGCCGCACTTTCTTTTTCAAGCTTTACCTAGCTGCAGATCCAAAATCAATTCCCCCTTACATAAAAACTCTACATTTGCAACTGAGCCTTCCCTGTTCCATTCCTACCTTACTCTGGGAGCATTTTTAGAAAATATGGCAGCAGTGGTGTTCAGTGGGTCCACACCTAAAGGCCCCGAAAGAATTTGCAAGGGATCACGGCCCATTCGGAATGGTCACTGCCTTTGCTGTTCCATTTGTTAAATATTTTGAATATGGTCCCCATGATATGCCATCAGTTTTATCCGATAAAATACACATGCAACATACATCAGCTTAGCAGGCTTCAGTTTTTGATAAAAAGTGAGAAATTTGTTTAGGAAATGTTGATGGAATTTGAAAATCATTTGCATTTTTCTTGCTTTACCTACTTTCTAGTGAAACTGAGCAGTAATTTGTAGCAAACCCTGTTGTTGCCCAATTCCATATACTTTGGCCTATTTCTGAATTCATCTGCAGTGGCAGTGGACATCTGCCCTTGGGCGTCTTCCTGCCTCGAGCATCTGTGTCTCTCTGCTTTTGTCTGTTGAAGGATCATCACAGCCAACAAACTAACCAAAAATTGTCAAGGATTTGATGCCTCTGGGGTAGCATTCAACAGATAAGGGGTGAGGGTTGGTGGATAAATGCCCCAGCTTCCTCATCCATCCCCAAGACCTTGTTGAGGCTTGTTCTACTCACTTCTTCAGTGGGTCCCCAGTGAGACGGAACCCCAGTTCCCCACAGCAGTAATCCACTCATTAATATGCCCATTATCCCCATTATTGGCTTTTCTCTCTTCCCTGCCTCACTTTCCCCACTTTCTTACATGTGCTTCCTGAGATCACCCCCCGAATATACTCTCTGAACCCAAGACCTTGTCTCAGGGTCTGTCTCAGTGGAAGCCAACGTAAGATAACAATTTTTTCGTGGCATACCAGTCCTGGTTTCCAGCCTCTTGCCACCAGCACCTCTAAATCTGCTAGAAATGCAAAGCGATCAAGTTCTGCCTGAGTTCCAAACCTTAAATGGTTTTCTCTTGCCTCAGAATAGAATCTAAGATAGCTGTTGCAGCTTAGCGCCCTTGAGTGGCCTGGCTGCTTCTTCACTCCAGCTGCATCTGAGATGTATGATGTGAAGTGTTTTCCAGATGCTTCTACGGGGGGCTACTCTTCGTTTCTCATCTCTACCTCTGTCCCCCCAACCCCGACCTTATCTCTGCTTCCCTGCACTGCTGTTCCTCTGTCTGGGCTGTTCTTTCCCACTGTCTTATTTACCCACTCCTTCACATCCTCAGCTTCACAGGAACCTTCTTGGACCTTTCCAGCCTAGTCCAGTCTCTCCAACATGTGTTCTAGACTGTGCTTCTCCTTCAAGAGCTTTGCATATTTGCAATGATGTGACTTATTTTCAATGACGTATTTAATGTCTTTCTTTCTCTAGGCTAGGGATCTGCAAACAATTAACAGGTTTATTGGAACACAGCCACACCCATTTGTTTTCCTGTTACGTATGGGTGCTTTGGGGCTACAATCAGAAAGTTGAACATTTGCAGCAGAGACCCTACTGATCAGCAACATTCTCAAATATTTGCTATGTAGACCTTTACAAAAATGTTTACCAATGCCTCCTCTAGGCTATGAACTCTGAGAGTGAAGTCTCTTGCTCACTTTTGTGACCTGGCACTCGACACAGTCCCTGACATGAACCAGCCATAAATAATTTTTTTTTTTTTTTTTTTTTTACTATGTGACTTGAAATAAAGTTTCTATGAATGTTGCCTTTTTTCCTTCCTTACTATTTCCCCCTTCTTTTGTTAATTCTGCTTGTGCATGCGGCAATGCTACTCATAGCAGGTGAAACATTTCCAGACCTACAGATGATTATGTAGTACCACCTTGTAGCCCTTTATCAGACAGAAGTCAGATTCCTGTCTCCATTGTGATGTCTACTAGTTTTATAGGCAATGCTTTTACTAAAGAGGTAAAGATTTTATTATCCCTTTTCTTTCTTTCTTTCTTTCTTTCTTTCTTTCTTTCTTTCTTTCTTT